>NC_081217.1:1015000-1315000 GCF_902713425.1 Acipenser ruthenus
GTGTTGAGTTGCTGAACAACGTTATGATCAGCTGTGTTCCTGTGGCTCTGCCCTAGGTCTCTATTGGAAAGGTAATTGGCAGCTGACTACTTTACCTTTCAGACAGAAGTGCCTGAGGGAGGGTTCAGAGATTGCGATCATTGTAATGCATTAATGGTTTAATTAGACATACTGTATGAAACAGTTGCTAATAATGAGGAGTGAATGAAGCTGGAATCTGGAGCTCCTGCTCGTATCTTTGTCTCTGCAGCTGATTAGTAAGAAGTTTCATAGTTTTAACCCCATGCATGTAAATGACCACAGGGAATTCCTAAATATATGTGCATCTATGTAATGCCTTTGAAACATTGCTTACTCTGAGTTATCCTTCACTCAGTTTAAATACAAACGCTGACTCACTGAATATCAGTGGCATTTCTCAGGGTTTTTTTCTGTGATTTACTCTAAATGGTGTGTGGCTACGATGTGGATGAATTGAAGTTTAAAGATATTGACAATCCTTCCGAATCGTCTCAGCTGATCCGGTTTACAGCAGAGCGGTCCGAAGGCAAACTGTCTGCGGAAACACCAAACACTGCAAGCACTTTACCAGGTATTTTCCTTGGGTTGCAAGTGCACCACAAACAAAGACCTTACGCTGCCCTGGTAAATACAGCATTTATACATGCTTGCACTATACTTTTACAAGTGTGTGCATCCAGACCAGCTCAGCCAGTTACACCATCCTCCTAAACTCCCCCCAGTGTTGAAACGTCCATTCCAGACTGGGTCTCAGTTAAACCCATGGCCAGTTCCTAAACCTCTTAATCATTTAATTCCACCTAATTCTACCTACACCTGAGCTGCATACCCTTGCAGAACTCCAAGCCTCACTCCTCCCTGCTCCGGAATTCAGAACACTGGAGGGTCAAACTCTGCCTTCCATGTGTTCCTAAATGACAGAGTTCCACTTACACAATCATTACAAGATTCCTTTAGAATGGAGAATCTTTGAAAGCGGCTCACTTTGAAACAGACCCATTAATAACTGACCAGAGAAAACTGATTCACATTCCGAACAAAAAAACCTTTTTTCGTTTCCTGAATGGGTTGACGTCCCGCGCGAGCGTTTAACGGGGCGTTGTATTTAGTTGCTGTACCACTAGCTGAGAAGCTGTAAAAACTGATCTAGTTTTCTTACGCTTAGCAGAGGGATGTCACGTATTAACGAGGCTTGAATAATGAAACGAGAGCACCTCAGTAAATAAAGCTTTGTAATTTGGACACAAGGGATGGGTTTCAGCCGGCTGCTGGTTGAATCTGGCTCCAGGGAGGAGCTGCAGATCTCTTTTCGCAGTGGCAGCTGCGTTTAGGATCCTGTTCCCCAGCTGTTGGCCAATCCTTCCAGCGCAGGCCTCCTGAAGGTTTACTGCAGCCTTGCTCCACCACCTTGCTCCTTTAATTACCTCTTTGTATTACAGGAACTGGAAATTTCAGCTTTCAGGGGGGAATTAATGTTTACCACAAAGGGGTAGGATTTTATGTGGAAAATCGTACGCCTTTGTTCTTTTTTTTTTGAATGAAGATAGGTTTTCTCTTCGTCTGGGTAATCACAAACTGCTCGGGGTGTTCAAAGTGCTCATTCAGGTATTTTCAGCAGCGTCTAGAGCAGGGAGCTCCAGCCAGGCGTTTCTGTGCAGTGCAGACGCTTCCCCACGTGTCCTGACCTCCAGAAAGACACTTCTTTGATCCCTCAGGTTTCTTGCAGAATCAGCACTTCAGGCAGGCCTGGTTTACCTCTAACCCACGCCTGATGGTAAAATGATTTCTCTTGGGAATGGTGCACCGTGTCTCGATTCTCTGAGAAGCATTACTCTCTAACTGAAAACAGTGTTTCTTTTTGTAAAGGAGATAACACTAGGGAGCCCCGTATGCATCATGGAACGGGCAGTGCTGTGTGATGCCCTGCCATTACGGATTCTGTCCCCTGTCGGTGAGATGATGATAAAAGCTCTAAAACCATGAAAATGCAAAAGACCAACAAGCACACACAACGTGTTCATGAGCAGTTACTCACAGCAACAGGCGCTGAGTTTAAAAGAGAACCTTTTTAGTTTCTTAAATGCCTGTCACTCGCTGATCGTGAAAGAGCTAGTCTGGCATTCGTAAATGATTGCACGCCAGTGAATGCGTTCGATCAGGAGACTAATGCTTCATGAATAGGACGCCCTTGTTCTTCCGTGACAGTGCTGAGGAATGACATTGTGACTCTCCGGTCACCCCCAGCTTGTTTTCTGTGAAGAACTTGAAAGAGGACCGCAGGCGTCTCTGACCGTCAACACGGACAAAAGCTGGAGAGATCCCCAAAGAATCACAGAGCTCTTTAGAGTCCCGCTGCAGGACTGACTGACCCGGCCAGGTTCGCTCCCATTGTCTCCAGCGTTGATTCAGTCTTTAAGGTCAAAGGTTAACAGCAGGGGGGACCATTGCTTAGCACAGCTCTTTCTCAAGCCTAAAAAAAACAAACCAAAAAAAAAAAAAACCCAAACGACCACAATTTAATAAAATGTTATTTAGTGTGTTCGAAAGCACAACATACAGGAAATATTCATGGGAGGGGAGGGGGGAGGTAGAGGGGGGGATGGGGGGCTAAAAGGAATATTAATTATGAAACAGGTGCAGTTACAGAGAGTGTGATTTTAGCATCGCTGTTTGTCTCTACTTATTTACTTATGTAACTAATTCACGCGTTATCATTATGGAACAGTGGAAAACAGGGTCCAATTGGGTCCTTCTACTAGCTGTTGAACTAAGAGTTGAAAAAGTATGCTCCTTATTTCTCAGCCTGATAAACAGCATGTTGCTAAAGGGTATCAAACCCACCCTCTGTTAAATCTGCATCAGTGCTGTTTGACAGGACTGCGAGCTGGACAGCTCCAATTACTCAGTGAAGAAACCTTGCCTTAATGATGCCTTTGTTATTTCTCACATAACAGTGCACTATTAAAGCTGATAGGAGGGAACAGAGACTGTAGACTGGGATGTGCAGTGCTGTGCATCGATGACGACTCGCAGGCTGGCTTTATTCACTGTGGAGCTGCGTATGGCTTTCCTTCTTCTCAACATTAAAACAGTGAAGACCCCTGAGCCCCCAGGCTCTTCACAGCCTGGTCTTGTCTGCGGTGTACCTGCAGCAGCTCCACGACTTGGAGGTGTTTATGTATCACTGCAGCGTGACGCTGGGCATGAAAGGCCCTCTCTGAATGTGTACTGTGTTGTCGTGTGTTGCATTGCTCACAGTACTCAAGGCTGTCCCTCAGAGTTTGGCTTGGAACCCCAATTCACAAGTCCCCTGTGACGGCTGGGGGCGGAGATGTCAGCCCCACACATCTTTGCTTTTTCCTGCCACTAATCCCAAACCTTTTCTTTGTTGTATTTTTCTTTAGGACGGCCTCCTTGTTTTCTTTAGCACTTCCCTGAGAGTGTGGTCCAGGACAGATCAGGTGTGAATTTCAGACACTTTTTCTCCCATTTGGTGGAACTCTCGCCTGATTGGTTTATTCGTCTTGGTCTTTAAATAACTAAACTCACTCACACACGCGCACACACACGCACACACACACGCGCGCACACACACCCACGCACACACACACGCGCACACACACACACACACAAACACACTCACACACACGCGCACACACACACACACGCACACACGCGCACACACACACACACACACACCCTCACACACACGCGCACACACACACCCTCAAGCTCATGCTCATGCGCACGCACACACACTCACACACCCTCACTCTGGGGTTCGAGCCAGCACTTCTGTACGTCCTGAGATGCAATATAATTATACAAAATTAAAAATAATAAATGCAAGTATAAAACGATCACATTTACCATGGTAAACTTTTAGAATGGTCACTCTGGAATGAAACTGGTATCCTCCCCACTCACCTCTGACCTCCAAGACAGAGTCTTACAGTGCAATCAATCAGACAGCCATCTGCCTCCAGGTGATAAGACAAACCCCCTCCCCCAGCACTGGGTCCAGGTGGAGCTGGGGGAGGGAGGCTCGCTCTCCCTGCTGCATCAGACACTGTTATCCTGTGGATCTCATTGCAAATTACAGCAGGATTAACCAGTGTTAGCATATTGGGAAACTAGAAAACCTCATTTCAGACTGAGATAAATCAATCCTCATTAAACGCCTGTGCTTAAGTCATGTATTGATTTCATTGTTTTAATGCCAATATTTCAGCAGTAAGCACTCAATCACGAAATTCAGAGGCAACACCATTAAGAAACTACGTCAAGCGTGAAAAAAAAAAAACACCTTTCATCTAATGCCTTCATCAGCATAATGATTTGAATGATTTCTCACTTCCCCATATACAATGTCTTTCTATATGTAAGTGACACTACACTCCTTCCATTTTATAAACTGGCTGTCCCTCTCCACAGCTCGCTGAGGGTCGCTGGCCCCCCCTGTCACAGTGCTGAGCACAGGGTTAGAAGCGCTTACTCAACATCAGCAGCTGCTCCCAGTACAGGCTCAGTTACATGACTGCGAACAGGATTGAGAATGCATGCCTTCAGCTCATGCACACTGCACACACACACACACACAGACACACACACACACACACACACACACCTCAGTGTCCAGTGGAGAAACGGCGGGCGTGGCTCTGGAATGTTCTCGGCTGGGGTTTCAGAACGTTGGTAACTGCCCCATGGTTCTACTCTGATCATTCCGTTGGGGGTGCTGCCTGTCCTAGACCTTGACCTGACACCAGCAGAGGGGTCATGTGGAATTGAATTACATGGACTGGGTGCTGATGGCTGTGCTTGCTTCAGATGCTGAGCCAGGGAGTTTATTGAAGTGAACCCCTTCTACAGCACACAGGGACACATGTCACGATGATCTGTCCATTGCACTGCCTTTTTTTGTAAAGAAAATAAATAAATAAATAAATAAATAAAAATGTTATGTAAAAGTGGTTATGTAAAAAAGATGTCAACAAAGCTCTCAAGACGTTCTGTAATATATACGCAGACATGAACAGCACTGCAGATTCACTGTAAATGCAATGAGTGTTCAAAACAAACTGCAGTGCTTATCCATGGAAGCTGCTGTTTCACAGTTGAATGCCTTTATGTACCACTGACCTCCTTTCCAGAGGATAAACTGTGCTGTGCTCACACTGGCTGAGCCAGCGTTACATCATGTGCATTGAATTGCAACCTCTTACAAGCCAGAAGGAACTCTAAACAACCGAAGAAAACAGTGAACCGAGGAGATTCTATTTCAAAACACAGGACTAGCACTGCATCTTCAAATGATTTATCAATAAATGAATCAGCCAGATGGCTGCTGTGTCTTTGGGGTATATGATATGCCCTGTATAGGATCTGTAAGATTTGACTAGCTGTCTGTTTATTAACATTATATAAAACAGCAGCAATTCAAACAGAAAACATACAACTATTTAAAAGCTGAGTCCGGGACTTCTTCGAGCAAACACAGCCTGTAAACAGGGCTGTCAAACTCCGTTCCTGGAGGGCCGCAGTGTCTTCTGTCTTTCCTTCCACCCGAGCTCTCAATTACTGCATGTTTTATACTTCGTGTGCCTTGAATCCAGAGCATGCTTAAAATCATCAACTGCAAAAAATATGAAATAGGTCACATCGAACAAATAATGAGATGAATTACGTTAGTCGAGAACTTCAGTTGGAATGAAAAGCAGTAGACCCTGCCAGGGGCCCTCGAGGACTGAAGTTCGACACCGCTGCTGTAATGCACAACTCAGATATTCAAACCCAGGCAAATTTCTGCACTCTGTACACATACCAGCCTCCACACTTCAAAGGCACGGCCGTTACTGGAGGCCATGAATGTTCCCGCGTCTTCAGTGTCAGGTTGAGTAAGTACCTTACCTTTACTTAAACAATGCAGCTGTCACAAACCCTGGACAAACAACCTGTAACTGTCCAAACAGAAAAACTTTATATGATGTGCATTCTTCAGGAGGAGTGCTTTGAAAGTGATAGTGTGCTGATACTGTCACTGAGGAGCTGCAGTTTTACTGTATGATCCCAGGGCAGGGCCACTCGGTTCTACCAGTCCGCTCATCCAGCCCGCTCCAGTGCAGGACTTCGTTCCAACCAGCTCCTTGATCATGTCATGGATCGCCAGCAGGTTCAATTCAACCATTAAAGAACCTGTTGGAACAAAGTCCTGCACTGGAATGAAGCGGAAGAGCCAAGATTATCCAACGCTGAAGCAGAACGCTTACTCCAGACCCACTGAATTTGCAGAACTTTTTTTCTATGCTTCACCATCCAATTGTATGTGTTCTTTATTACTGTTTACTGGGATGTCTGTAACAAAATAAAAAAGCATGTTTTTCTTATACTCTTCCTTGCTAGGAAAATGAGTGCCCCAGGGTTTCGGGGGGCAGGGGGAGTGAATTATACAGATGCTGGCCACATTATTATTTTTTTTATTTAGCAGACGCCTTTATCCAAGGCGACTTACAGAGACTAGGGTGTGTGAACTATGCATCAGCTGCAGAATCACTTACTACTACATCTCACCCGAAAGACGGAGCACAAGGAGGTTAAGTGACTTGCTCAGGGTCACACAATGAGTCAGTGGCTGAGGTGGGATTTGAACCAGGGACCTTCTGGTTACAAGCCTTTTTCTTTAACCACTGGACCACACAGCCTCCTCATTACAGAGAACACCAGAGGAAGGGACCATTGTCTTGGAATTTCTGCATGAGTTGCAATTGTTTGCGCCACTGCAACATCATAGTGGATTTATCAGAACTGCAATACAATACATCTCGTAACGCAACTCTGATTCCCGTAGTATCTAGCAGACGACATGGTCCTTTCTGGAATACCTACACACTATTCTTCAGTGCGTTAGGAAGAAATCATTTCATACAGATGGTTTGGTAACTTGACATGCATTACACCTCACTTTGTATAGCTCAATGTATAAGAACTTAAGAAAGTTTACAAACGAGAGGAGGCCATGCAGCCCATCTTGCTCGTTTGGTTGTTAGTAGCTTATTGATCCCAGAATCTCATCAAGCAGCTTCTTGAAGGATCCCAGGGTGTCAGCTTCAACAACATTACTGGGGAGTTGGTTCCACACCCTCACAATTCTGTGTAAAAAAGCGCCTCCTATTTTCTGTTCTGAATACCCCTTTATCTAATCTCCATTTGTGACCCCTGGTCCTTGTTTCTTTTTTCAGGTCAAAAAAGTCCCCCGGGGCGACATGTACATGCAGAGGTCATGAAATACAAATAATGCACTACAGCAGACATGTAAGAAATACCACCAAAAGCACATCGATGTTGGCTGCGACAGTATGTGTGTGTGTGTGTGATTACACAACAGAACATGTAACTTTCAAATCACACATTAGAGCAATGTGCATGAAACAGGAACACGGATGTGTTGCCACGGCTAACCAGCCAGAGCAAACCTCAGTTCTGATTACTGCCCTTACCACAATCTCCACACTGTGCTTTACACCGATGGGAGGGTTCCTATTAAACCCGCAAGGTAGTTTAAACCCTCAGACGATCTGCCTTTTGGGTTATTAGCTACGCACTCTGCTCCTCTCGTGCTCGGGCTTTACCTCGACTCAAGTGCACAGAATTTATCAGGGAAAAATCTTTATGAGGGCGGTTTAACATTAACCACACCAAATTCTAAAAAAAAAAGTGCTAAAATATTAAATGAAAAGAAAACCTTGTACTTCAACCGCTATAAAAAAACATTTACTGCTTCACTTTCAACAGCCCAGGGTACAGCAGCTGCGTGGATTTCACAATGGAGCAGGAGGCTGCTGGGATTTCCATGATGGTAAACATGAAGTTATACTGGTGTTTTAATCATACTGTAGCTATATATATAAATAATGCAATGCTTAATACTAAGAGTATATATAATCCCATATTTAATACTAAGAGTAAACTCATATCTGATCAATTCTAGTTGGTTTAAGATCCGTAACAAGTCTCTCATATCTTTAGCAGGAATCTCAGACTGCCGTGTCAAAAGAGCATCGGCTCATGAAGGATAAGAGCTAATCCAAGGCTGAGGCACCCGAGGTTTGTTATCAACACACAAATCAGCCACTTAGATTCGTTTTGAAAATGCAAGGCTCTGGTGTTCAGGCTGATTTGCATGTCCAACTATTATAGAAGAATAAAAGTTTTATTTTAATATATAGTGTTTGACCAAAATACAAGCAAAAGGTCAGTCATTATCACACCTAGCATGGGGGGGGGGGGGGGAATGAACAGTTGCAATACCCAAAAAAGCAAAACTCCTGTTCACTGTAAAATAATTTAATTTGCATGGTTGTTTACAGATAAAACAGTCCATGGAGAACAAAAAATAAATTATCCAGATCGATTTTTTATAAGAACAGCTTTATACAAAATATAAACAAGTCTGAAATGCAAATATTCTTGTTAAATTTATTTCAAAAGGCAGTAAAAAAGAAAAATGGCACTTTCCATATCCAAGTATGCTTGTTGGTTGAGGTAGACAACAAAAAAAATGTGACATTACAGTTTGATCAAAACAGGTCTGAATATGCACTTTAGGTAAGACAGTGTATTTACAGGCGTCATTAATATACCTAGCTAGACAGGACTGACAGCTATATAATATGGGCTATTTTAATACCAAATTATACCAATTGGGTAAAAACACACACACGAGAAGAGGATCCTTGAATATGGAAAGAGAACTCTGTTAAAGAACCTGACAATTTCAAATCACTAAACACACAATTGCATGTGAAACCGTACCTCAAAATCAGGTAAAAGCTTCAAAAAGCAATGCATGACTAGCAAAATCTGACATCAAACCTTTAAACTTGGGTTCCAGCCCAAAACAAACAAAAACATGCAGAACAGTTTAGAAGAAAAACTACAAAACCAGCAACAAAACTGAATTAGAAGCTTTTAAAAAGGCACAAGTGAAAACATGCTGTCTAAGAGATACATCAGCCAGTCAACTGACATGCGGCCATCAATCAATTACTAATGGCAACTTGTACTCTAAAACGAGTAATATGGATCTGTATACATTTACAAAAAACAAAACGCAGGCAATCAAAATGATGGCTAACCCTTTAAGATGTCTTAACATTAGCAACCTATATGTACAATTGCCTAACTTGTACACTTACGTTCTCCTTATAAAACAAGGTGTACATACATCAACCTACACAAGTTATGATGTGGAGGCCCCCATACACATGTAAGGAACGTGAACAGTTGCCAACAGTGGCACAGGTATTCACAGGATCTCGCGTTTAACAGAACAGCGAGGGTGAATGAAATGTCAAGTTCTGTCTCCATGCCAGGATCCCGTGGCATCATGTCCAGCCCACTGTTCACTTTCCTCGTCTCAACTGTTCCAGCCTGCTTTTCAGATGTTCCTGCTGGCTTCTCAGCCTGTCTTTCTTGGATGCGAGTTTCTGTTTCTCGTCCTCCAGCCCCCTGATGCACTCGCTGGCCTTTTTGAGGATGACCACCTTGGAGGCTTTGTCGTTGTTGGACAGTTCGGGGACGTTGTCCCGCAGCCTGACGAAGCAGTTCTTCAGCTCGTTCCTCCTCTGCCTCTCCATGACGTTGTGTGTCCTCCGCCTCTCCTCCTCCTCCATGTCCGAGGAAGGCTTGGCAGAGCTGGAGCTCCTGAAGCAGTGTTTGGGGGAGTGGTCTCGCTTGCTGCGCTTGTGATGCGTTTGCTCTGCTTTCTTGAGGGAGGGGCAGGGCGCTGCGTAGTTGTGCTGGAGCTGGATCTCCAGGTGACACCTCTTCATGGCGGCACGAGTCTGGAACCTGGTTTCTGATCTCCTGGACTGCGCCGCGCACACCCTCCTCTTGGAAGACTTCCACTTCTCTACTGTGACGACATCTATTTCTTCCTCTTCTATTGAAGAAAAACAAAAAGAAGAAACATTTAATGCCTGGTATGAAAAAAACCTTCAGCTACAGCAGGAGTATAAATATGTATGTATTATTATATGGATGGTAGAGCACTTGTCAATACTGATACATTGAAACTGCATGAATATACATTTCTTGCCATCCACTGTGTGCAGGAGAGGAGTGTACAGAGCTGACAAGGTGACCATGGTGTCATATGCAGACTGCTATTTCAATATATGTGTCAGGGTATAGCATTCTACAATAAATCAAACTGGAGGGGCTATAGGCTTGCCCCAGTTAACAAGGCATCTAGGTCAATGATAACTGTACAGTGAACTCACCAGAGTCGCTGCTGGACACGCTCCCAGTGGAGAGGGAGCTGTCGTACTCGGATGAACTCTGCTCCAAGTTGTCCTGCAGCTCTGTGCCCAGCTGCTGGCAGTCCAGGGTGGCGTTGTGACAATCCAAAGTAGTGGCAGCAATGTCCTGGAAAATGTTTGTGTCTATATCGGAGAGCAGCGGGCTGCTGGACAGGCCAGCGGACAGCTTCTCGTGCGCGCTCTTCCCAGCGTCGCTGCTCCACAGGCAATCAGCTAAAACCACTGGCTGCTGGTTTTTACTGGTGCCGCTGCTGCCCTGGCTGAGGCTACTGCTGCTGCTGCTGTTGAAGTCGCTGCCCCAGTAGAAATCCTGGTGAATAAAGTCCTGATCTTCGAAAAGCATCTCGGACACAAACTCCAGCTGGTCCAGGTTGGACGGGAAGAGGCTGGAGAGGGATTCAGCGAAGCCCGGCTTGGTGGGAGGGGACTGCGGGGGCGTGGGGATCATCTCCAGGTCTTTCATCAAGTTCTGGCAAAACTCCTCGTCGAAAAGCAGAGGCTCGGCTTCGTAGTCCCATTCCCGACAAGGGGAAAAGCTTTGAGGCATGCTGGCGAGTCAAGCAAAACACTGCAAAAACCAAAAAAAACACAAATTTCAACTCTGAGTTAAGCTTGTTAGGAGCGTATTTCTCAGCAGTGCAAGCTCGTCCAGCTGAAAGGCGATGAACAGCTGTACCGCCGTAAGCAAAGTACCTCCGGTCTCTTGATTAAAGCACGGAGGCACGACCAACAGCTCCCGTATTCGCACTGTGAGCAGAAAGCCGGCTTTACACATGTTTACACTCAGGAGGCCCCGCCCACGGGGGCGGGGATGCAAATCGGTTCTACGACGTCACTCCTCCCCATCCTTCCGAACAGCTGGAAGTTCCAGAGCTCCGTAAAGATTCTGCTCCGAACTAATACGTCATTAACAAAGAAAATCTGTATGTTTAAGTACGGTACTAATGCAACTAGACACACATCCAAACAGTACAGCACTGTAATGCACAGCACACACCACAGTATAGTTTGCATAGAGAGGCAATACAGATCTTTTCACGTCCACGGCTGGATTTCAAAGTGAACACGCAGGCCGTTTCTCTCTAACCCGAGACTACAAGAAAGAGACTCTCTCCACCAACGACGGACGAGCTGTTCCCAGTAGGTTAAGCGTTAAACCCTGCAATTCATTTGCTGGCAAAAAAAACCAGATGTGAATATCTAGCGAGTCACCCGGGAACTAAGAGACTGTAGTGTGACTCAGTGACCGCAACCAAGGAGAAAGCCAGCTAGGACACCTCGCCCAGTCCGAGAACATCCTTCATTAATAATAATAATAATAATAATAATAATAATAATAATAATAATAATAATAATAATTACAACAAACTAATGCACAAAACATGGAACTACTTCAGGGCCTTTCCAATTGTAAGAAAAAAAAAAAACTTAAGTCACTTAGAATTTCACAAAAAAAAAAAAAAGGATATCTATCTATATAAAATAATATTGTGTGTGTGTGAGTGCGCAGCGCAGCGCAGTCTGACAGGGCTGCTGGACGGTTTGCAGGTCATGCCGGTGCAGCACTGCCATCTTTGAGGATGTGTCACACGCCGTGCAGAAAGCATGGTGGAAAAAAAAAGGACTGCTGGCTAGACAGAAAATGCCGGTTCCGCTTCTGCCGGCCAAATCTATTTATTTAATTATTAATTTATTTGTTTTTACCGGTACACACCAACATTTTTATTACAAAATACAAAACGGATGATTCACCCGTGAAAGACTGCTGACAAATGAAATTAAAGTGATATTTCAGACCACGCACAGTACTGACATGCCCTGATCTCAGAGAAGAGCTTGAAGGAATACTAATAATATTAAAAAGAGTCAAACCAAGCCCTTACCTTTTTGCAACACTGGCAAGCAGGAAACAAGAAACAGCTTTCAGCTAAAAAGACGCGACTCTAAAAGCGAGTGCTTAATTTTTTCCACGTCTTTTTTTTTTTTTTTCCACTAACGAATCCCAAAGTAGCAATTACCAGCAGCAGACTGCAGCTCTCTGCATTGGGAGTACGGGTGGGTGTGACGCTGAAGCGCTTCCAATTTATACCGCCGTCAAACCCCCCGTATCCTTCCACACCGCACACTCGCGCCAAAACTTCTTTTGCAAACGGAACGCCTTGAGGCGCTGCTTTTGTGCGTCTATTTAAAGGTCTCGACACGGCTGTCCGTAAATTATTTACTCGCGTTCTCCAAAACGTTTGAGTCTGGGGGATTTTGAGCAAAAGGTTTGAGCTAGTAGTGCCGCGCATGAATACGGCTACCGGCTTTTGGCTTTCTCAGAAAAAGTAGGCGGGTTCATGGAAACCGAACTCACGTGCGCGAGTGAGTGAGTGAAAGTGTGTGTGAGAGAGACGGAGACAGAGAGGCGAGTCCTGGTGCAAGAGCAGTTTTAAAATGTGCATGAAAAACAGAACTGCTAAACATCTGTAATAATAGATGTACGCGTTGCTTTCTTATAAGCTTTAACGTGAAGAACAGAATTGTCTGTGTTTTTACTGTACTTCCCTATGCGTTACCATGCTTGAACTGTGCTTTGTTACACTTTGAAATGCTTTAGCTGTGGGGAACTTGTAGAAGGTAATAACTTTGTTGGGGTTTGACCTTTCTGTAGATGCATATGCCAGGGGACGATCATTTGTTTATTTCCGTTGTGTTTTTTTTTTTGCACATTTTAAAAACGTTGTGTTTGCTACAGTATTTGCTGTTCCAGACACTGCACGGCGCAGCTGGGCGGGGATTCAAGTTGCGCTTGATGTGTAACTGTAGATAGACAGGTCATCTTCGTGTCTCAGTCTTGATTGTAAGTTTTTAAAGGGACATTACATGCTTTTTTTTTTTGGATGAAGAAAACATCACGTGAACACGCATACCACGACACAGTGAGCACAGTGCACGTGGGCCGGTGACAGCCCCTGGACACGTGAACGGAGTCTGGTCTTTTTTTTTTTTTTTTGCAGTTTGATAGCAGTGTACCAGGTCGTCCCTCCTGTGTGTCAGAGATACGCTCTTACAATAGAATGCCTTTCTGGGTATTGCAGATTCAGAAACGTGCACGTTTGCTTTCACGAGGGTGTGCAATTCCCCGGAACAGATCTGTAAGATTTGCAGAGGGAGCCTCTCAAGTTCTGTGCAGAGTGGGAGGGGGGGTTGTTTTCTGTTTGTCTAACGTCATTCCAGTTTTGCAAACAACAAAACGAGTCTTTATTTATGGTTGTTTTGCATTGCCAGAGCGGAGAAACGCTTGGCAATACACGTTCTCGATAAACTGCACTAGCGGGAAAGACTAGACGCGTGGACTGGAGTTCAGTTGTGTAAAGTGAGATGAATCCGTTTGATTTGTGCACGGCTTCTCTGTGCTGTTGTTCTGAGTACCTCTTAATTGCTGGTGAACAAAAGACCAGTGCGCAGACTGAAGCTGGTGCGCGGCTACTGGTGGGCGTTGAGGCACACTACTCTGAAATAACCTCATTCATAACAGGAGCTGACTTATTGTAAATATAGCCTGAAACTTACCCACCCCAATCGTGTTACTCATCACAACCCCATGATTTAAATCCTTTCTCGTGAACTGATTAAGCGATAAGTTGCGGTTCCGAATACAATGCGAGGGTGTGAATGCACATTATTATGGTAGATTTTACAGCAACAACACTCATCAGAATATTACATGCAAATAATAATTAATAATTAGACCTATAGACCCATGCATTTATTATTTGTTTTGGAAAATTGGTAATGGGTTAAATAACGCTATTGCCTGAGGGTACATGTAGAACATTACAATAGTTTACAGTCCAGGCACTAGGGGCAGGCAGCTACTACGATCCCATCGTTAAAAACACCGGTATCCCAGCAGGCACTTCGTTTAAGCGACATATTCTGCTTAATTGTCAGTATTTAATATTCACCTATTCATTTTTGTTTTAATTGCCCGATCACAAACAGCACAGACGTGCTAGGGGCGACTAATAACACATGGCACTACTATTCAGAATAAGTGCACGCAACTCTCTAGTTTGGTCGGTTGAGAATTGTTACGCATTATTACTGCTGTCTAACGGACTGTTCTATTTATACTCGATCTTGCTGCTTTCATTACCGGTGCGAGTTTTGGAAATGGGGAAGTAGCGGCGTTGCATTTACGATACGAGTTAAATGGAGGTCCGCGGCAGCAGCGTGAGCCTCCATTCACAAACTGCTCTGAAAAACGAGAGCTCGCAGGGGTTTATTAAACTTCCTGCTAGTCCAGGACCGTTTCGCGCCACTCGCTTATCTGCTGTACACACACTGAAACTGAAAACCACACAGCATGAGCGCATTAATAATGCTGTGTAAATCAATGGAGCAACGAGCCCAGTGCGGGGAGTCTGGAAATCACTCAGCCTGTGCAAAGATCCTGCATTAAAACATAATAATAATAATAATAATAATAATAATAATAATAATAATAATGCAAAGTTTGCTGTACTTTTTAATTGTTTTGTTTGCAAATTGGAATTGAAAAATAAATAATATTAAGGAAACTCATTTTTTAATAGTAATGGCGATTTAGGATGTTGAATCTCTCTCTGCTCTAATAGCTTATCCCTTTAGGTCACGACTTTTTTTATTCATTTGTTTTAGACATTTTAAAACCGTTTGTGTGAAATATGGAGTTTCGAAAAGTTGCCGTGCCATAACTTTGAAAAATAATAATAAATAAATGCATATGCATTATAAAACAGAAGCCTAGATAGGAAACTTAACATGGTGCAGCTGTGCACACAGGGACTGAAGGGTTTGGCCTTTAGACACCATTATCGGCAAAGTATTTTAAAAACCTTTACATAAGAAGTCGTTTTTATTAGAAGCTATGGTTGTTTTCTGTTTTCGTTCAGCTAGTCTCAGAGCAAATATCACACAGTAGAATAATCCTGTGTGCAAAAGCGTTTCTCTTTCTCATCAGTAGGAAGTGCCATGCTGTTTCAAACTTCATTGTGAAACGGCAACACCAGCCCTTTGAAGAATCGGAGGAATCTGTGAGCACAAGCAGGTGCAGTAAAGACACGGCATTCACATTTAAAGAGGCTTCTGAAGTTTTTCTTTGAAAAAGAAAGAAAAAAAGCTCATTATAGACACAGTTAAATGCATCATGATCATTTATTAGCAGTGCCCTTTTTTTGCCTGAGTCAGAATAATACCGTTTGCAATGTGCCAATCAAAAATCCAACAGGTGATTGTGGCTTTACTTTTCAGTGGCTATGCTAATAAAGCTATTGCATTTTACAGCAGGGGTTGTTAAAATAATGGCCCTCAGAAAGAAAAGACAAAGAACCCGACACACTGCTGAACCCCAGCCCAGTGTGAGGAATACAGCAGCTTCCCAGCAAGGATCCCAGAGAAACACAAAACCAGTCCAGACTGGGAGGCAGCAGGGCCCACAGTGAGCTAGGGAAGAGCACAGAGGAATTACTCAGGTCAGATACACTCGCACAGCCATTGAGAGACAGCATGGCTAATTAGTGGAATCAGTGGAAACAGTTACTGTGCATGCAGCACTTACCTTAGTGAGAGCGAACACACACCCCCCCCAACACACACACAAATCTCCCTTAAAAAAAACAGCAGTTCATTTATTACAGACTGGAGAAAACACGTAGACTGACTGTTGCTGATTAGCCACATCTAAAGAACTCTACTATACGTCTATTGAAAGTAGGTTACAAGGTTCATGAATGACTGTGTTCCTTAAATAAGTGATGCTTATGACTCGTCATCCTGTAAGATTTCATCCTGTAAGACTGCACTGTTGTCCCTTCTAAAACATTCCACACAGTGAAAGCATGGTGCAGCACATGTAAGCACTGTAAAGTCAGGCGTGGTATGGTAAAGAACACGACCACGGAGAAAAGCCACGTGTGATTTGCACACTGCCAGCAGGCAGCACCAGGGCTTCTGGGCTCATAACATTGTGGTGCTGCCCTAATGGCAAGGTATTGGAATGAAAGGGGTAAGTGAAGTACAGGCTGGGACTCGGGTAAAGTTACTCAGCAGCACTGGGAGCCCCCCTGTGAACGGAATGATTGATTACTTGCTATTAGCTACTCTATTAGAAACTCTTCAGCCATGGGCATTGCTTTGGGTTTTGTGTTTAAGCAGGACGTAGAAAACACTTCTTTAGAGTTTTAATGCAATTCAAGTTGAATGCAGTGGGTTGCTGCTGTTGTTGTTTTTTTAAAAGTCTGTTTTGAGAAATGAAACCTCCCTAGATTGCTGTCACAGAAACCAGTAACAGTCATGTGAAGTGTGATGGATCTCGAAGGCTGTTTGATTATAGAAACGCTTTTAAACCGTCTTTCAATGAGTCAGCTTTGTGCTTCGGGCTTGGTGTTTCAGTGCAGGGTTTTCATGTTGACTGTGTTTTGAAATCTCTAAACAGCTATAGAAGGACCTATCCTCAACTGTGAGAAGATTACTGATTAGCAATGGGTGAGCAATCCTAGGACTGGAAAAAAAGATTAGAGGGATCCAGTGGTGCTGAGCTAGAGAAAGAAACCCCATACAGAAAAGGGTTAATTCTATTGTCTGCAGAGGAACTTACAAAAAAAAAAAAACAGCTTCTGTTACTCAGTTCCGAGAGGATACTCAACTTCCAGGAACACACGCCCTTATATGGATTCGCAGCCACACCCCCTCATTCCAGATCTCCACGCAGCATTCCGCAGCCAGTGAAAGGGCTCTTTGTTAGACTGGCCAGCAGCTGAAGGAAGGTAAAGAAAGTAGTGCCAGCTACTTATCATCATCACAGCAAAGACGGCTTCAGCTCAGAGCAACTCCTTGTGTGTCTGCCCCCACGAAGAGAACAAAGAACTTCTGACTCTGAAAGATATAAATATCACACACCGCGTGGCTTTTCTGCTCAACAGCAACTTGAAATCCGCAAGGAAGTCATTGATCATGGAGCAGCCCTTTGTGGTGGGACACAGTTCAGACATCTACACAAGTATGGATGAGTTTTCAGTACAAAGAGCTTCTCAAGCAGTTCTGCACATGGTTGATCTTTCTGAATATTTTAAACCCCCTTCTCCACAGTTCAGAGCTTGAACAGTTAATGCAGTAACAGACATTATATATATATATATATATATATATATATATATATATATATATATATATAGATATAGATATAGATATAGATATATACAGCTATGACCAACAGTTTTGCATCACCCTATAGAATTAACATAATTTGCTTCATAAAGTCGAATGAAACCTGCTGAATAATGTTATCTTAACATATTGAATTACATACCCCTTTGTAGTTTTCCATATAGTTAACGAAAAAAGACAAAAATTAAAAAATCTGACATTTCCAAATCTAACATGATATACTGTACTACTATTATGGCTTCTGGTAGACTTTTGCAATATCAGTTTGTAGTTTCTTTGATTACGTGACGTTAAGTATTATGTTCATATAGGTTTTATTTTTTTTAATTATGTCTCAATCCTAAAATTCTAGGCGATGCTAAACTTTTGGAAGAAGAAGGAGAAGAAGAAGAATGCAGACCAACATATTATTTATTAATCTGCACAAGGATTCAATCCCATGACCTCTGAATTCATCTTTCTACCCATTAAAAAAAGGCACCACAGGTCTGGCCTACAGAGGCAATTCCATCTGTGCGCTGGAGTGAATTTAAAGGCTATAAACAGCTTATGTCCTAAATGCCAAGGCGTGCTGTGCTAAGGGAATTCACTGTCTATTTTTACAGAGGACAGCAGCAACGTCATTTCTACTCCATGCCGTGTAGTAATTCTTTCGGCACGCCTCCAACTGGGTCTCCTGTTGCTGCCAAGTTCAGCCGGGGCCTGGGAGTCGCTACGCTGGATAAGAGCTGGAAGTACCAAGTTTTCCAGGAATCTGGCAGATCGATTCCTAGCAGGGTTGCGAAACCGTGGCTCCTGTCGTCAACAGCAATTTGAAAGCAAACCGAACCGTTTAGTTGAACCCTGACGATATGATCAGTTAATCCTAAAACAAATGGGGTTTGAACAGTAGTGCTCTCTGTGAAAGATTTGGGATCATTTCCAACCAGGTTGTTAAATATTAGCCATTTCCTCGCCTCCCCTTGCTTTTGTGTATTTTATTGTACCTGTGCCAGTGATCCCATTTTCCATTAGCTATTACCTGATGAACTGCCCACTCAAAGAATGAGTTTGTAATCAACATGGTATCACATGTTCATTCAGTCCAGGGCAGAGTGAATCCAGTGCAAGCTAGGTGTATAGAAGCACTGAGAGCTCGCTCACATTACTGCTGGTTTAATGTCTGTGACTACCAGTGCAGGCTGCCAGCGCATCATCTTTCCAGTTATTCTGGAGGCCCGCGGGCTAGCCCAGAATGAAACACAGGTGCTGATCCGATTCCTGTTCCCTTCTTGCAGGGCTGACCCATCCACCACTAACCCCCCCTCCCCCTCCCAGATCTTTATAGAGGTGTTAATATGTATCCACTTCTGAAAGAAGAGTGACAAGTGCACTTTGTAGGGTAAGTGTGGGTTCAGGTTGCGTTACCAGCTGGCAGGGAGCTCTTGGAAAACTTGCAAGGTTTCCTAAAATGCCAGCTGTGTTCAGCTACTATTATAGGCAATGAATTTGCAACAGCCTTTTATTCTGGTGACTGCAGGACCCGGGCACACTTCCAGCTGTAGCTGTAAGGATGATAAACACAGGAGCGTTTAGCCAAGATCTGAAGCGATGCCCGGGGTTGGATGCGTTGTGCTCGCCAGAGACATGCACTACAGAGAAGCTGTGGAGTTTGCCCTATGGCTCGGGTAAGGCAGCACAAAATGAGTGCTTCTCGGGGTCTGTGAAACCCTGTGCGGATGTTTTAGATTTAATAAGAGTCACAGTGTGGCAGGAGCACAGCGCTGATTCCAATCAAAAAAAATCTGGATTCTATTTCTGGTGGTGCGGCAGGGCTGCTGAGCCAGGACAGGACTGTCCACGCTGCGTAAAAGAGAGGGGGGCGGCTTTCGTAATGTACTTCAGTGTACAACTCAACATGATTTAGGGGCTTGGCACCTTTGAGGCCCTGTTTTAACTGATTGGAGCACAGGCTGTGCTTCTCGAAATCAGAGGTGTTGCAACGCGGTGCTGGCAAACCATTCGCTAAGATCACCAGTGTTCACAGGCAGGTACAGTACATGAGGTTCTGTACATCTATACACTGCAGGGGTTGCAGCACAAAAAAAACTGAATACTGTGGCTAAAACCGCTTCCCCTTTTAATAATATCCAGGAACTGAAACAAAACCACATGTTCGGAGGCCCGGTACAGAACGAACGTTATCCTCACCCCCTCCCCTCCCAAGGAGTTGTCCGTTGCTTGTGGTTTGCACGTTAGATAAGGACAGTCACTTCCAGGAATGCTGCACCCTGGACCCCCTTGCTGGTTTCCTGAAACAAAACAAACGTTTTGCTTTGTCACGGGGGTCTGTTCCCTGGTACTCAGGGGAGGGGTCTGCAGCGCCCCTGCTATTCATTACACCGTTGATACAATGTTACCAGCTGGCTCGCGGTCGGGACGTTCTGTTCTGTAACCCTGAACTCTCTCCACACAATAAAGGGATGCACAGATGCTGCTGGGAGATGCTGGCGCTGGTTCTGAGATTACAGCCAGGGTGTCTTATCACCCATCCCAGTGAGCTCTGTGGTGGATGGTTATGGGTCTGATTGGAGAATCTTCCCCGAAGCCCAAACTTCCTTGAAGTAGAGGCCCCACTAGGGCAATCGTTTTCGTTAGAATGTGCTTGTTGGTTTTTTTCCCTTTCTTTTCCTGTGGCCCAGCTTGCAGTAATAATTCGCTCGTAGTGGGCTCGGGGGCCTCAGTGTGTCAGATTCTATATTGCTATTAGCCACACAGTCTGCAGGCGTTGGGGGGATTTGAAGCGGTTCTGATTCGCTTCATTAAAGAACAGACACGAACCCTGTCTTTGCATTCTTTTTTCTGCTGCGAGTTCTTTGTCCTGTTTCTTCCATTCATTTTAGAATCAAGATGGATTAACTGCAACAGGCATTAGTTTAACACACTCGGTTTGGATTCAGGTTAAATGAATCCATTCAATTGGCACATTCTGTTTCCCTGCCATGCATTTTTGGATTTCAAAACAACAGTTCTGTATTTGACACTGAATTCAAATCCACTTTGAATGCAAGAATACAAATGTTATGCTGAATGAATGGCGTCAGAATCATACCCTATTCCAATTGGCTTGCACTGTGCCATGGCTTGCACTGTGCCATGGCTTGCACTGTGCCATGGCTTGCACTGTGCCATGGCTTGCACTGTGCCATGGTTTGCATTTTCTGCTGTGCTGTGCCGATTCCTGGTCATTGTTGTTCCTGTGGCAGTGTGCGCCTCATTGACATGCTTACACCCTCACAGCAGCTGGGAATGCTGACCCCTCTCATTAAGCTGCAGTGAAACTCTCAGACAGGTCCTCGACACAGCTTGCTAACGCATCTTCTGGTGTTTGCTTGCTTTGATTCAGTTGCTTTTGACAATTTCCAAAAGGCTAAGGTCAAACCGTTCTGGGAGACGAATGGACTGATAAGGGCTCAGGAGCATCAGGCCTTTCTAGATGACTGTTACTGAAACTCAACAGACACTGAGCACAGAGCCTCTGGGGGGCAAAGCTTTCTGCAGTTTCACTGAAACGCCCCTGCAGTTTCCTTTGTTATACCTCGGAACGAGAGTTCAAGATCAGCCTCTCAGTACCGCTTGCTGATTTTACTCATCTCCTGGCTTCTCGTTGCTTTACACCAGCTCTTCAGATGGAATCCTGTGAGGTGAAACATCTATTCATAACACGATGTCGAATCCCCATTCACACACTCATGAGGATGACTCATCTGAAGGATGTGTGATTCGCACCAGCAGACATCAGGAGTTCTGGTCTCATACATACATTTGAGGAACAGTACTGGGTATCTCAAGCGGGCAGCCTGGCATCAAATCCATCACACCAGAAGACTTACAACATCATAGCCCTCATGATCTGTGTTATATACTCTCCTGCTTTCACTCGCAGCCGTCAGTGTTGGAAATCATTAAAAAAAATACTACATTTTAAAATTGGTTCTGCAGCAGAATTTATAAAGGCTGAAATGTGACAATTTGATCACAACCCTATAAATATGATAATAAACTGTTTAAATATGATACCATTTTACAATGGGAGAGATCGATCTCTCTCTCAATTACTGATTTCCCTCCCTGACAGCTGTTTGTTCTCCCCCAGCCTCAGCCCCTCCACTGGACAGGTCTAACAGGTGTGGGACGGCTCAAAATCCACTGATCTAGAGGCCAAGGAGGATTAGATGCCTCTGCTCTGTGCTTCTCCCACACAAACTACAGCACATTTACACCTGCTTGCTCATTAGAGATTCAATCCTACAATTATTTAAGCATGATGCCTGGATGTTTTTGTTTTTAAATATATATATATATATATATATATATTTTATTTTTGTGGATATACTTCACAATGCGGGTGCATTTAGCACACTGTAGCTGCTGTTAATCAAAAGATCTTCGTTACAATTAATGAGACGGGTGAATTAACAAAACGCATTGCGTACCCGCTGGAGTCCTGAACCAACAAGAACTGAACCCTGATCTAAACTTCATCTCCCTGGGCCCCAAATTACTGAACCATTAGTTCAGGGCAAACTTCCACTTGGATCCTCTCCCTGGCCCCCTACCCTCCCAGGTACAGTTCTCAGAGCAGCCACTGCAGAGATTACATAACTGTCTCAGAGAGATACTTCTGTGCAAGCGTAATCTATCATCCCCTCACCGCACCAACTGAACACTGTGACCTCAGAGGAGGAATTGGAAAGATTCCTCTCATCACTGTGAATATACGCTTCCCCCAGTTGCTGGGGCCAGCATCTGTTTTCATACAGAGTGCTCCCTGTGCCTCTTCCTTCAGCTGTCTGCTGCATGTTATTTTAAACATCCCTGCGTGGCGGCTAGGCAGAGTGGATGCACATTAAAACCCCTGTAGAGAACTGGGGAGGGAGGAGGGTTACTGCAAAGAACATTCTGTACACACTTGGGTTTAGACAAGCACATACAAGTTTGTCTTGTTTCACTGTAACTACACGGCAGTTTGTCAGTCATGTTAAAGGCATGAATAAAGCTGTGGGTTTGGGTTTTTTTGAAACTGAGCTCTATTTAATCTAAAGACAGCAGAGTCTGACGGAATTTGAAAGGAGGCAGATAGCGGGAGCTCGGTTGGCGGATGCTTCCACGATCAAGACTGCACCGATTCCCCCACCCCCAATCCCCCATGAGAAGCAGTGATTTTTCTGTACACGCGACTTTTGTAAAGGAATCATTGACAGTGCTATGGCAGGTGTTTGTAGAGGAGTGTTGCGTAACCAGCGCACCTCTGCAGAGGACCCAGCGAGACAGACAGCACACAGCTGCTCAGGAGCCTACATGGGACACACATGTGAGGCTTACAAGGAAAATCAGACCAGCAGGAGATTCCTGGGAAGAGTCATGAGGAGCGAATACCCTGAACTGGCAGTAAACATTTCTAGGAACTCGGAGCAGCGGGAACAGGAGAACTCTGTACCCTCACTGCACCTCGCGGTAGGGCGGGAACTATTTTTAGACGGAGGGAGAGAGAGAGAGAGAGAGAGAGGAGGACCTTTACAGCAGGGGTGAACATTACTCTTTGGCCTGCAGCCTCACCTGCTCTCTCTACACGTGTCTGCTCTATCTCTCACACAGTCCATGTATGGCTCACGCAAAAAGGTATGCAAGTTGACGTGCTGAGTGACAGATAACACCAGGGGGATTGAATCACAAGCTCCTGCAGAGCTGTCTAAACCGGGACTCGCTGTTCTCTTTGCTCCCTGTATATTAGGAACTAAATTAAAGTTCAAGGTGCCTCTCCAAACTAGACCGTCACTGAACCACACAGAGATGGCAACCTGCTTTCAAACGCTCTGCAGAGTGCAGTCACATCGGAACAATAGTAGGTGTGGAGCTGGTACAGTCCTGCCCTCCTCTGCCTCTGCTTGGAATGATACACAGCAGCTGTGTGCGCGCGGACTTGCTAGAATATAAACGCTGTGAATTCTACCCAGGCCATGGTGGCAGGACTCGTAGAGAGAGAGCGACAAGGCTTTGTAATCATGAGGTAATGCAGCAGGAGAGTTATGCACTACACGTGTCTATACACTACAATGTGCACATTGGATACGGAACTTGGGCAGCCCCTGAGCGCTCGTATACCGAGAGAAAAGCTCATTGCAAAGTGCCTGGGGCTCCTCCACCTATCTGCAGCCTGGCCTCTGGAGTCACTTTACATACACTTCGCTCGTGGAGAGTCTCGTTTCTGATTCTGCTTTCGTTTTGCAGATTGGCACGAATCAGGAACAGCTGAGATCTCCCGGGCCGCTGGCTGAACTCAGAGTCCCAGGCGAGGGGATTGCCTGCAGGTGACCTGGGGAGGGAGGCGGGCAGCCAGGACCCTGCCCTGCTTCTCACTCCGATCAGCTGAAACCCGGCACAGGCGAGGAGGGGAGGGTGCTGGGTGCTATGGGAGTGAATGCACTGTTAGCAGGATTTCACTCCAATCAGCTGAAACCCGGCACAGGCGAGGAGGGGAGGGGGCTGGGTGCTATGGGAGTGAATGCACTGTTAGCAGGATTTCACTCCGATCAGCTGAAACCCGGCACAGGCGAGGAGGGGAGGGGGCTGGGTGCTATGGGAGTGAATGCACTGTTAGCAGGATTTCACTCCGATCAGCTGAAACCCAGCACAGGCGAGGAGGGGAGGGGGCTGGGTGCTATGGGAGTGAATGCACTGTTAGCAGGATTTCAGTCTTGGGAGGCTGGGTGGTCCTTGCAGTTAACGCAGGTCTCAAGTTTGACGCACAGCGGTACACATCACCAGCACAACACAATCCCTTTCACAGGGCAGTACGTACACGTTGTAACCTGAAACAGGGATCTCAGGGGAGGTTAGAACTGAGACGGAATTGAAGACACTGAAGCAGGATTTTAATCAAAACGTGTGTCACTGAAGCTGCTGTAGCTTATTTTCGGATGGCTCTGAAACAGGCACATATTAATAACTGTGCTGTACTGGCTGTCTTTTTTGATATGGGATATACTGATAACTAATAACATCCATTTCCTACAGTGAGTCAGCTTCTTACATGCCATCCCCTGGGTAAATTAGGAACGCGCGACTCACTAAAACCAGGATTCCAAGGCTTCACAACATCCGAGAATTCTCATGATCTTTCAATGGCGTCACTTCTAAAACAGGATGTCGATGTTTGGGAATGAAATTACAGTAAATGAATCAGCGCTGCGGGAGCCGGGCCACCCCGTTCAGAATCAGCGCCTTTTCGTTTTTTAATCTTGCTGTATTCATGAGGTTTTTATGAGTATGATAAAAGATGAGACACAGCCGTTCACTCACACAGGCCACATCAGCAGCAAAACATTTTAATTGATAAAGTCTGTTTGTTTTAATGTATTTCATCATTTTCTGGAAGTTTGCCTAGATTACTCCGGGATCTGGCTGTTTGCATGGTGTGTGCTGCCCCCTAGTGGCAAAAACAAATAAAGTCGAGTGGTATTGACCTGTCACTCTTCACTGGCTCTTTGCATTAAACATTGATAGCAGCAATACCTCCTTACACAGGAGGTTCATACATCTGCTTAATGCAGCATTCAGATATTAACCAGGCAGGTTCGGGATGTTTTTTAAATAAACACGAATGGGTTAATATGTACACTTTCTCTACACAAGCGATTGTTCATTCAGCACACTTGGGTTTGTGCATCTGCGAGTGGATTAATACAACAAACAGGCTTCCAGCAAACGACACGAGTTATCTGTAGCGTGCCTTCCAGATCCAAGCCTTCTGAAATGAGAGCTGCACGCACGTGTGTTTAAACCTCAACACAGAACGGTATGAAATGCTATTATTCAGCACCCTGTTTGCTGACTCATATAATAGTCAGTTTACAGTTACTATGGTGAATAAACCTCTTTTGCAGACACAAAGAAAAAAAAAAAAGACTTTTCTCCACCTCCTGCCAGCCAAGGATAGCAGTGACGAAGGAGACTATAAAGGTCGTCAGAGCCATTGCCCTTCTCCTCATCGTGTAGTTCAACATGCTTTTAACTCACCAGATGGTAAAACACAACAGAGCAGTCATAAGAGCTGTCCTGTAAGCCAGGTAGTCTAGTGCTGATGGGGATCTGTGAAACACACTGAACACTCCCTACCTGTACTTACTGAAGCTCAGGGCTAGCTCTGTTACATTCTACACTGCCAGCGCTGGGCTATCCCACACGCCAATCACCTCATTGCAGAAAGCGTCTTTACATGGAAGGATCATCAGCAGCGACTGTGTGGATGCACTTAATACAGACCCCTGTATTTCACAGCCTCCCACTGCAACACAGAGTCAGGAGTTAATTAAGCATGTTTTGTGTTTTCATCCACGTGTGTTGGGAGTATTGTGTTAGTCCTTGGGCAGAGAAACAAGAATTTCTGAAAGGATTACACTCCCCCCCCCCCCCCCCCCACCTCAATCATAATCAGATTACCTCCGTCCCTGCCTTCCATCTACACCCAAGAGTTTGTCTCCAGAGTTTGTGCGTGAGCGGATCTTTCCCACTCTGAACATGGGCAACCAGATAGAGAAGCACATTCCTCAGCAGCAGGTCAGCTATCGCGCTTTGACTAACCAGGAGCCGCAAGGCCAGGGTCCCAGGGAAGAGGAATCCGGTGCCTGGGAGTGCGAGCACATTCCTGGGAGTGATGACGCAGAGAAGGACGCTCTGTTAAAGAGGCAGCTCCACGCCGGGGAGCTGTGCGCCGCTTTCTACTTGGGCAAGTGCATCTACGAGCGGCCCTGCTCCGAGCCCACGGCCGTGGAGGCGCTGCTCAGCCTGTGCAAGCCCGGAGACCTGATCCAGTTCCTTTCAAAGGAGGGGAGAGGAGGGGAGCACTGGGCTGTGTGTGTAGGAGGGGCCCAGGCTGTGCACTGGCAAGCAGGCAGTGTCAGAAAGAGCTTCCTGCTGGACGTCTCCGCAGGACAGCACGGCAGAATGGCCAACGGCTCCTATAAATACAGCCAGTCTTCGGCCCGCGTGGTGGTGAGGAGGGCCCTGGAGGAGGCAGAGTCCGGAGGAGGGGAGTGGAGGAACTCGGAGTGCTTCGCAGCCTGGTGCAAGTACGGGAGAAGGGAGTTTAAAAGGGACGGAGAGGTGCGCATCGGGAGACGGCCCTACACGCTGCACCTTCAGCAGGCTGACGGCACGCTGGAAACGGCAGCCTTTCAATGCCTGGTGGACCTGATCGAGGAGAGACAGAGGCTGGAGCAGGGAGAGGGGACAGCCACCAACCGCATTCTCTGAACAGGGAAACAACAGCCAGAAAGGAATCGAAAGTGCTTTAAGAAACCGGACAAAGACTTTTACAAATCTCCAAATCTATTATATAAACAAAACAAAATCATGTATGCATTACGCATTTCATAGTATTATTATTATTTTTTTGAATGCTGTAACTAAAAATTGACAAGAAAGCCATTATCTTTATACAACACATCAAAGCGCACGGTGCTCACGGTAATGGCAAACTGTATCCATTTTGCATAATATAATTGACTTTCAAGAATGGTTATCATAATTTGTGCTGGTATTTTTTTGCTTTCAATTATACCAAACACGCATTCACATATCTAACAAAATCCCAGTGAAATGCATTGCCGAGAGGCAGCAGAGCTATCTGCATACATAACCTCTGTGCAGCTGTAAGCAGTTCTATAGGAAACAAACTAAACCTGGTAGATCTACACGCAGATGCGTGTGTATCTGTCTGCATTCTCCATTGCTGGAATCTGAAGAAAAAATAAAAACACAGTAACAAGTGCCTACATAATATGAGGCTTAGAGCACAAGGGCTTGAAATTCCTGAGAGATTACACACGGACAGGATTGAGAGCAGGTCGGGCAGGGGTGGTAGGCATTAAAGATTGTGAAACCTCTATCTGGAGCCTGGAGGAGAGAGGACAGGATCAACAACACAGAACAGAATCTCTGACCGGACTGGGAGCGCTAGGAGTAACACAAGCTAGCAGATAAGAGACATTTTAAAAGCAGCCCTGAGACAGAGAGAGAAACAGTAACTCATTGTAAAGTTGTTTGTGGATTGTCAGATGCGTTCGTGTTCCACTGGAGAAAAAAAGAATCATTGTATAATAAAAGTGACGTGAATTTGAATATAGTTTCAAAAATGTACTGTAAATTGATATGTCTGGAATGGACATGTTTGTGAAGTTTCTTCAGTTTCACTCAGATCACATGATGAGGGTGTATAATAGTAAGGGAGAGATCCAATCTGGTTTTAAATGACCTGCATCAGAATTTTATTCAGGAATACATTCCCGGCAGGTCCAAACAAAATTAAGAAAATAAAACACATCTCTTGCAGATCTCCCTTCATCCCAAATGATAACCATCAACATAGCAGGAGAATCCAGGTTCGCATTTACCTTCCGTTTACAGCTTCAATTAAACATGTTCATTCCTGCACAGACCTGGGGTCAATCAGACCTGCTAATACAATCACAGCAGAATTACAATTACACTCAAAAAAGTACCAAACAACTACACAAATGATCTCTATGTATTTAGGCATTTCAATAATACTACTCAACAGAGGGGGTTGTGAAAGCCAGGACTGGGTGCAGGACCAGTGTGAGCTTCTAACCCTGGAGAGAGCGGGAGAGTGAGACAGCAAGAGAGAGAGACAGTGAGACAGAGAGAGAGACAGCGAGACAGAGAGAGAGGCAGAGAGACAGAGAGAGTCCCGTGGCGAGGAATCAATGCAAGAACAGGAAGAGCTATACTTGACACGGCAGTCATTAGTGTTTTATTATCATCAATATGATCAAGTTGAGAATCACTAGGAAAGGGTGTGTCTCTGTGTGCTAAAGGGAGGAGGGGGTGTGTCTGAATTGATAATGAGCTGCATCACATGACGCACAAAGCTCTCCTCCTCTCACGGAAACTAAACACAAGCCCGCACGCACAGACCCTGACAGCTCTTACCCTCTTACCCCAGTTACCGGGAGAATGTCCAATCACAGGCGCTGAAAAAGCACACAAACAGGGCAGCTGCTGCTTCACTCTCACTAACCCAAATATTATTAGTTAAGATGTGTTCTGCATCCCTCATGAAACATTAAGAGCATTACTTCACTCTCGCTTCATCGCAGTTTTTAAGTATGTTTTTATTCAGTGGAAGTTTACATATAACCCTAGATGTGTTAATAAACGCCACAGAAAAGGAGGGTCAGTTTATGACAAATCTTTAAAATGTCCATTGCAACGTGCACATCGTGGACTGCGAGACATTTAGTTTGATTTCCTAAAGCCCTCATTTTCATTGACTGTGTGTGTCTGATCCCTGTTGTGTTTTCCATTAAACCTCTTTTCCTGTGAGTTACTCCGAACGAACTACAGAATTTAAACAGCGAATCCAGAACTTATTTCAGAAAGTCTATTTTACAATTTTTGAAAAGTCCAAAAGACTGGCAGGTTTTCATTTACTAGCCATTACAATCCTGATTGCAATCAGTAACTCACACTCTGAGCCAGGCATTGCTTGGGGGTGCACAGTGGTGTTGCACTGCTCTGTACAGTACTGTCCTGCACACGTGGGAATGGACTGGCAGAGAGGATCCTAGAAGCCAGCCAACCAACTCCAGGAATCAGACACGTCAAGTTTAAAGACAGATCTATGCATTGTTTCCGACTGCTGTTTTGTGTTCAGAAAACAACCCGGAAAGATAAATGCCTCACACCAAGAAAACAAACAAGTGTTGTGAAAATCCACCACCACAAAATCATACCAGTAACTACGGTTTCCTTTTCTGTATCGATCTATCTAATCCTTCAAAAGGGTGACCTGGCACAAACAACACAACCAAGAGGCGCAATTTAAAAAGATCTCCTGACTTCCAGGCGTTTTTTCAGTTTCATGCCAGACCTTACCAGCCAGATTCCCGAGCTTGTCTTTCATGAAGGGATCTCGGTTGAGATCTCTTCAGTGTTTTGTAGCAGCAATGAAACTCTCGATTACCTGGCTGGCACCGTCTGCTGCACAGGCATTTATTGCTTAATAACTTTGAATTGCATTCCCGGACAGATAACTGGGCTGCCTCCAGGAGACTCACATTGAGGGTTCACATGGTAATCTGTGCTACCCACTTATAGACAGAACGACAAATACATGTTTTTATAGAGTACACAGTAACACCACAGTTCAGTCATCAGTATCTTAAAAGAAAAGAAAAACAAAGACAGAGAAGGGCACCGAGCAAGGGGCTGTGCTAGAAATGATTTTGAATTCTGAAGTTAGATCCTGCTTTCATTGCTCTAACGCCTCTGTAGTCGGTGTCCTGTGAACGATGTCCATTTATCTCCAGTCCCGTCGTTCGCACTACGATGCTTTCCCCAGCTCGATCTTCTTCTGAATGGCTCTCGCAGAGTGATAGATCAGAGAGTCTACGAGTCCCGCCACTGCGAAACAAACCACACAGACCGGCGCGTCACCCAACCAGCATCGTGAAGCTGAACCACCAACAGCATCACAAATAAAACAAACAATGTGAGAGCACTCAAAAACACCCACCTGTAAACACTCCTCCAACGATGGCACATACGCCCGTGAGAAAATGTGTGAACGACCTGCAAAGCAACGCAGTCAGTTTTACACAGCGCTGAAGTACACTCAATAAATGCTTTTAGTACAGCAAATTGTACTAGTGTGGTAAATGTATATCCCTCCCATTGCCAATGGGGTACATCCAGGTGCGCTCTGTGTGCGCTTTACTGTGCTCCCATCAGCGCCTTCTCTTATTTCATGCGCTACGACACAACAGCTTTCTGCACCATTAAACAGCTCTTTGAATCTGTGACAGGCAGATTCTCAAAGTGCTTCACTCCAGGATCACTACTGGCAAGAACATAAATACGACAAAACATGAATAAATACATCTGGGGATGAATAAGAAACAACTTCAAATGTCTTCCAAGCACCTAAAAGAACCCCCCTTGCTGTTTGATAGCTGTATGGAGTGTGTGTTTCTCCCTTGCTGTTTGGAGTGTGTGTTTCTCCCTTGCTGTATTCAGTGTGTGTTTCTCCCTTGCTGTATTCAGTGTGTGTTTCTCCCTTGCTGTATTCAGTGTGTGTTTCTCCCTTGCTGTATTCAGTGTGTGTTTCTCCCTTGCTGTTTGGAGTGTGTGTTTCTCCCTTGCTGTATTCAGTGTGTGTTTCTCCCTTGCTGTATGGAGTGTGTGTTTCTCCCTTGCTGTATTCAGTGTGTGTTTCTCCCTTGCTGTATTCAGTGTGTGTTTCTCCCTTGCTGTATTCAGTGTGTGTTTCTCCCTTGCTGTTTGGAGTGTGTGTTTCTCCCTTGCTGTATGGAGTGTGTGTTTCTCCCTTGCTGTTTGGAGTGTGTGTTTCTCCCATGCTGTTTGCTAGCTGTATTCAGTGTGTTTCCGGTCCTCACACCCCTGCTCTTCAGTATGGTATCCTAACCCCGCTAGCTCCCTTACCTCTGCTTCTCTGTGAATTTCACCATCATGGGAGACAGTTCATACAGCACGAAGACCCCCGGCAGGCCCTGGTCTCCTACCAGACCATTGGCTCTTTTCTCATGCCTTGTCACTGAGAACTGGTTCGTTTTCACCACCTGTTCAATACAGACAGACGGAGGGGAGGAAAGGTTCAAAGCCACTTGCTTCAAATTTTAAAATTCTCCGTGGTCTTGTATTTTAAATTGTGAAAAACAACACCTGTTAGTGAAGTTACAAAAAAAAACTAGAAATAAAATGGGGTATTTAAATTGATTTAAGAGCTTCATTTAGCCTCACCTTCCAAAGAATATACACAGTCTAACAATGAGTCATGTATACACAGTATATATACACTACTCTAGGATTACATTTCATATACACAGTATATATACACTACTCTATGATTACATTTCATATACACAGTATATATACACTACTCTAGGATTACATTTCATATACACAGTATATATACACTACTCTAGGATTACATTTCATATACACAGTATATATACACTACTCTAGGATTACATTTCATATACACAGTATATATACACTACTCTAGGATTACATTTCATATACACAGTATATATACACTACTCTAGGATTACATTTCATATACACAGTATATATACACTACTCTAGGATTACATTTCATATCCTGCTGTATCACACTTACCGCTCCATCAGCTTTCACGTATATTGTCGGGACGATTTTCACAAAGTACTGGTACATCATGGAAACTAAAACAAATTGAACATGTTGCACGACTCTGCTGCCTCAATACATTCATAATTAAAACTTAACAAAAACTCTCAACCACATCAACAACAAAAGAAATGTACTGAGGTGCAGGACTCGCATGGAGCCTGCAAACAACTATCATCGTATAATAATAATAATAACACTAATAACAGTGATGATAATAATAATAATAATAATAATAATAATAATAATAATAATAATAATAATAATAACAGTGATGATAATAATAATAATAATAATAATAATAATAATAATAATAATAATAACACTAATAACAGTGATAATAATAATAATAATAATAATAATAATAATAATAATAATAATAATAATAATAATAATAGTGATGATGATGATAATAATTATTATTATTTTGTTTCATTAAATGGTAACGTTTTGCAGGTTCCACTTTGTGGTATTGTTTAAAAAATGTTAGCAAGCCTAAACCGCTAGGCGTCGCCATTTCTACCACACGATTCAGAGCCTCGTGTCTCCGGTCATGTGATGAGGGTGCTTCAGTGCGTTACATTGACAGCACTTCCTGTAATGGATTATAAGATGGCCACTTGCTAAAGGAGACCCAGACGTGTGTGTGGAGAGAGACACAGAGACAGAGACAGAGAGAGAGAGAGAGATAGGGGGTTTAACACGAATATACAAAGTGTGAGACGCGACTGCTCTGGTAAGACGGAAACAATTCAACACACACGGTAAGAAGGAGGTCCCTTTAAAAACGCGCTAGCCAGCAGAAAACGGGGAGCTTTCAAAATGTTTGTCGTGTAATATTTATTATCAAGGCCAGTCCGAGGTGAAGGAACAACACGTCAGAACATAGAAGTGAAATGCAACTCAAATTAAACCAGTGGGATACAAAATACGAACAGCAACATGCCGCGAAAACGCAAGGGATTATACAGATCTCATTAGTACAGCACCGGGGATGAAGCACACGGGCTAGTTTTACCTAAAAACTTTGAATCACCGAGTATTTTACTTTTTCTTTTTTTTTTTTTAAATCAAAGCATTTCTGCGTAGCTGGTATTTTGATTATTTGTTTGGCAAACCAGCGTAACAGTTTGTGAATCACAAAGCCAGGGTAGGATTTTAAATCGTTGTTGTTATTAGCGTTGTCGTCCTCTTTTTTTCATTCTTGCTGGTTTCTCCAGATGCCGGTTGCTGTTGGACCTTACGGACAGACCCAGCCCAAATGCTTCGACAGGGTTAAAATGGGCTTCATGATGGGGTTTGCAGTGGGAATGGCAGCCGGAGCGATGTTCGGCACCTTCTCCTGTCTCAGGTACTGTAGGACTGGGAAGGAGACTCCCATTGCACAGCACTTTCAGCCATTCCAGGTTTTACTACACGCTTGATTAGCCCCGCAGTGTGTCTAGATAACAGGACCGTGTGCGTCTTATTAAACTCCTAGCAGAACCGCCATTGGGTCAAACTGTTACTCCCATTCCAGGTTTTAGGACAAGCTTGATGGGTAACAAGCCCTGGTGTGTCTTATTAAACTCGGTTACAAAATCAGGATTGGATCAAACTGCTGTGCAATGGGAGTCTTATTTCCATCCCTGATAACAATATTTCTGCACTACCTTCATGAAGAAGTCTAATTTAAAAGCACCGTGACCCACTGTCTCGGTCTGAACTCTCCATTCACAGCTCTGACTCTTTGTGCTTGTTTTCTGATTTTTTTCTACAGGATAGGGATGAGAGGCAGAGAACTAATGGGTGGGGTTGGCAAGACCATGCTGCAGAGCGGAGGGACGTTTGGCACTTTCATGGCGATTGGAATGGGAATCAGATGCTGAAACGCAATCTGCACTTTCTCCAGGACTGTGGGGTTTAGAATTCACCCTGATTCTGCATAAAAAAACACTTTTAGCCACTACTACTTTCTGTACATAAGTCCTGATAAATAAAGTTGTGTTAATAAGCTCCATTACTGGAAAGGAAAATGAAAAAAACAGAAACAGAAACAGGGCACGTCTCAAACTGCCTGGTTCACACAAAAAAAAACACACACGCAGAATGAATCTCATTTGTAATTTCTATTTGAAATAATAATAAAAAAAAAAAAAAAAACTTTCTGGTACCTGATCTTTGTTTTTAAATAGCACATTTTACTGCTGATTTCAAAATGTAGTAAAAAGGCAGACCCTGGAAAATGACTTTTATATCAATTAAGTTAATCGAAACAGGCCCTCGCGGGCTGGCTACGAGGGTCAGGAAACAAGCCCTCGCAGGCTGGCTCCGAGGGTCAGGAAACAAAACCTCGCGGGCTGGCTCAGAGGGTCAGGAAACAAGCCCTCGCGGGCTGGCTCAGAGGGTCAGGAAACAAGCCCTCGCGGGCTGGCTCCGAGAGTCAGGAAACAAGCCCTCGCGGGCTGGCTCCGAGGGTCAGGAAACAAGCCCTCGTGGGCTGGCTCCGAGGGTCAGGAAACAAGCCCTCGCGGGCTGGCTCCGAGGGTCAGGAAACAAGCCCTCGCGGGCTGGCTCCGAGGGTCAGGAAACAAGCCCTCGCGGGCTGGCTCCGAGGGTCAGGAAACAAGCCCTCGCGGGCTGGCTCCGAGGGTCAGGAAACAAGCCCTCGCGGGCTGGCTCCGAGGGTCAGGAAACAAGCCCTCGCGGGCTGGCTCCGAGGGTCAGGAAACAAGCCCTCGCGGGCTGGCTCCGAGGGTCAGGAAACAAGCCCTCGCGGGCTGGCTCCGAGGGTCAGGAAACAAGCCCTCGCGGGCTGGCTCCGAGGGTCAGGAAACAAGCCCTCGTGGGCTGGCTACGAGGGTCAGGAAACAAGCCCTCGCGGGCTGGCTCCGAGGGTCAGGAAACAAGCCCTCGCGGGCTGGCTCCGAGGGTCAGGAAACAAGCCTATGTTGTTTGTGCCTCATCACCAGCTACTTGGGAAGGAACTACCCTGAATGCAGGTTAAAGAATACTGAAGCACAGCAACGTGATCCTACCGTGCTCTGCAGCTACGTTAGTTCCGTCCAGAGGATTCACGATTCCTGGGTAATCCTCCCCGAATGACAAGTGTCTGATGAAATGAGTCATGTTTATCTAGACGGGAAACAACACATTCGAATGAATTCCCGTTAATAACGTTAACATCCGCTCGCGGTCACCTTTTTATTATTAGAAAGGCAACTTAACATGGTCCGATTAGACATGCAGTGACTGAAGGCGCTACTGCAGTACATTATGAATCAGACCCATCCAGTTAACCCCCAAACAGAACACGTAAAGAGACCATTACCCACAGCCTTAATACTTACATTATCCAGTCCAAAGCTCTGCAGGTCATGAACTAAAAGAGGAAAAAGAATTGTGAACACCACAATGGGCAGAGTATTGACATTTTAACATCCTTCATAAATCACAAGGGATATTTTCTAGGTATCGTACATTTTTTTACAGGATATTCGAAACTCCTATAAGCAAACGAGGCTGTGTTACATTCGTTTTCCTTGGTAATTATTTTTCAACTGGGTTCAATAGCAAGCACAAATAAAGGTTTATTGACAGAGGGGGTTTGAAAGCAGACTTAACGCACAGATTATCAGCAAAGCAAGGGAGCAACAGTTATAAAGAGTTCAAACACAGGGTTTTGCAGTTAAGTAACAGGGTAAATGCAGAGCAGTGTATCACAGTAATACTGGGGTGGAGCTGAGCTTCCACTTGAGAGCTCAATTAGCTGCCACACAAACAGAACCTGGATCAAGAATATATTGGGATCCCTGTTCTATAAAAATATGCAAAAGAAGAAAAAAAAAAAGCAACTTACTTTCCACAGCGTGTACTGCAGAAAGGAGAGAGAGAGAGAAAGGACAGAACGTCACAATAAAGTGAAGACATCAGCCCTGTGTGCGCTGGTTCCTGCCACAGCTTCACTCTGCTGAAATCACAGCTAGGATTGCATTACCAGCCTGCCGCTGTTTCAAGGATCTATTCACCATAGGCAGGCGCATGAACCAATCAAAGCCCTGGTCTCACCAGCTGGCACACGGGCGCAGCCGTGGCACTAAGCATGAACCAGCTGGCTTATGTTGCTCGGTGATGGAGGGTGTAAATACTGCATGTTGGCATCACTGCTCAGAAAGGTACATTCCTGCACTGCAATACCTGGTTACTTAAACCTGAAAGGAATTAAAACAAAACACCTACAAGGTAACACAAGTTTGAAGCATGTTTGCAGCACACCTGCAACGTGCCACTCCATGTGCGATTGAGTATTGTGTTACACTGGAGATGTCACTCACAGTGGAATTCCAGGCTGCGTTGGGATTATACAGGCTAAGGTAATAAGAGGCAGGCAGCTGCACATGTGTGTTACACTTAAAGATCGTTATTATAGATACCAGTTTACAGCTCAATATTGTGAGCTCTTGCAAGGTTTGTTAATGTTGACCCAATGCTGTCTTTTAATTCAATGTCTCTTTAATGGATCACTGTATATCTGCAAAAGATACAGGGCAATGAATTCTAACAAGCAAAGGGACCAGCGCCTCCAAAGGCGTGCTGTTAATAAAAAGCAAAACTCAGCAAGATACAAAAGCTTGTGATTAAAAATAAAAATGCATGCTCTAATTATAGCAGATAAGGAACAGAATGCAAATGCAAGTGATGAATTAGAACGACACAGTGCAGGGCAGGCAAACACAGAAAGCAGGGGTTCAGCGTGGACAGACAGGTGAACAGTGGCACGCGAGGGGGAAGCGGGTGCAGTTTCAGACGCACACAAGTGAATTTGCGCTTGCAATCCAGGAACATACAAATTACATTTCAATGAAATTCCAAGCAGTTTTAAAATATAGTGCACAAAACAGCAAAGTGTTACGAGACAGTATGTTCACAAATAGGGCAGCGGGCGCTATGAAATACGAGGCTGCCGTTTCAACTGTGAAAGCAGGAGTGCGTTCTACCAGCTCGTACATAGGAACAGTTTAAGAGGTCGAATGATATTTCTTATGCCTTGGTTAAAGATCATGGTGACTTGAACCTGGCTTTGAAACAAGGAAATATCTGCATCAGAGTAGACTAGCCACGTGAGGGAGCTGCTGTAGCAAGCTGCTTAGCAAAGGGGATGCTCTGTGAACAATTACAATGACTTTACAGTAAAACACATGTTTTGAGATAAAAAGAAAGAAAGAACACCATAATTCAATTCCTGACCCTAATGTCAAACAACGAAACCCTGTAAACACAAGAAAGCTGTACTCTGAAATACTTGCCATGCACGTGGGACTGTTGAAAGCTTTTTCCTGGTGCAAAATGGAAGTTCCCAGCCACCTAAAAAACACAGATATCAATGCGTTTACTTTACTTGTGTTACAGGTGCATGGTGGAGGGCAGGGTGTGTGTCTGGGGCAGGGCAGTGCTCTGTGTGTCTTGTTGAAAGGCTTGTGTTACAGGTGAATGGTGGGGGGCAGGGGCAGTGCTCTGCGTACCTTGTTGACCTCCAGGAATCCGTACAGCTTGCAGCCTTCGTTCTTCTGCTCCTGCATCTTCTGGCTGAAGCCCTCCCTCTTGCACTGCTCGATGGTGTCCGGGTTTTTAAAGGCCCACCCTCTCCTCCTGTAGCCTTCTCTCACATCATCACACGAGTTACAGCACCTGCCCACACGCCAGGGAAAAGACAGCTTTCATACTCGGACTGCCACGTTTCAGTGCAACCAGGGCTGGAGCGTCTTTCCTTTGTTTCAATTCCAATTCCTTTTGAAAATCAATTCCCAATTTATATCAATTCCAGCACTTCACTGAACACAACTGCAATTAGAAGCATTCCGTTAAAACGAGCTTCTCACAGTGGCAACAGATTACTTCAATTAAACAGGCTGTGAATGACAGCAGCTGAACAATCACAGCAATTATTATCTCAAATATCAATTCCAATCAGTTCCCTCGAAGGAGTTGGGGTCGGAGTTGGGGTCGGAGTTGGGGTCGGAGTTGGGGTCGGAGTTGGGGTCGGGGATTGATTCTAAATGGAAATGGAATTGGAACTGAAAACAGGAATTCACCCCAACCCTGCTCTAGACTGGTAAATTTCGTTTTTACGGCTATTCAGAAATGAAACTCATGTGCTGGTTCTAGCGCTCGTTGAACTCACTTGAGATCTTCAGTCTCAGCTCCGTAGCAGCTCTCACAGCGGTTGGGGTCCAGTTTGCTTGGATCAAAAGCTTCGGGCTCCTCCTTTCCCAGCTCTTAAAGAAACCAGACCAGAGCAGTCAAACGCTGTTCCAAACGACTGTACACACAATACACTGACAAGAGCACACGCAGCAGACTAACTCACCCTGTCTGTTCAACTGGATATTCCCATCAACAAAACAAACTGCATCTCTCCTGAGTCCTGAATTATGCCGAGCCGAGAAACATTATTAGAATCTTTTTAGCTTATGCGATTCCAAAAGCTTTCAGGCTGGAGCAAAGAAAGATAGGAACACGCGATCGCCCAGGGTGGGAGGATCGTCCTGTGAGAGGATCGCCCCGATTGAGAGGATCGCCCTGGCTGAGAGGATCGTCCTGTGAAAGGATCGTCCTGGCTGGGAGGGTCGTCCTGTGAGAGGATCGTCCTGTGAGAGGATCGTCCTGTGAGAGGATCGTCCTGTGAAAGGATCGTCCTGTGAGAGGATCGCCCTGTGAGAGGATCGCCCTGTGAGAGGATCGTCCTGTGAGAGGATCGCCCTGTGAGAGGATCGCCCTGTGAGAGGATCGTCCTGTGAGAGGATCGCTCCGGCTGGGAGGATCGTCCTGTGAGAGGATCGCCCTGGCTGAGAGGATCGTCCTGTGAGAGGATCACCCCGGCTGGGAGGATCGTCCTGTGGGAGGATCGTCCTGTGAGAGGATCGCCCTGGCTGAGAGGATCGTCCTGTGAGAGGATCGCCCTGGATGGGAGAAGCGCCCCGGATGGGAGGTCACTCACCGTGTTTCTCTGCCTCTGGAGTCACTGGCTTTCCTTCCTTGTCCAGTCTCTGTTTAAACAGGTTGTGCTCAACATCCAGCTGCTGCTCTCCAGCTACATCCATTGCATCGATGCTCAGATCTGCGAAACACAGGGAGTTTGAGAAGAACGGCTACTGAAATAGGCTGTGATCTAACAAACCCGGTGGTCCATCCCATGCACTTGCTGCTTGCTTGTAAAGTGGATTTGTCAGAGTTTTGTACTCACAAGCACATGGCATGTGGGGGAAGAGGACGTCGATATTGATCTTAAGCTTGTCTCCCCTGGATGTGTCCACGTATAACTCCGGGTAAACCTGATTCAAGAAAAGACAAAACTGGAGCTGTGAGCACTGTCACACTGTCAAGGAGGTGTGCATGCATCAGCAGCATTGCACTGGAGGTGAAGAGTCTCCCTAACCCCAATGCAAACACAGCAGTGAAGAGCCTCCCTAACCCCAATGCAAACACAGGAGGTGAACCTACTTCCTTAGTGAGGTAGTACTGAAGCTCTGAGAAGAAGAGGATCAGCATGATCAGCCCGCTGATAATCGTCACTGTAGAGAGAGAGAGAGAGAGAGCAGAAAACACACTAATAAAGCAAGTCACAACATTAACTACAATAGCTTTTTATATAAATATTTGTATTACATGTTTAAAAAGCATGCATGCAATCTTATGATCCAAACATATTCTCAAATCTAGAATCCCCCAGAAAGCTGGCCTTGTTGACTGTCCACTGGGTGATCTCGCGCTATGGGCACACGCACAGACACACACGCACGCACAGACACACGCACACACACACAGGATTCCTCTGTGCTCTGTGAGATTGGAATGCATGACGTGTGGCAGCGAGACTAAGAAATCAAACAGATATGTAAAAATCGCTCAGGTTTACAGGACACCCCTGCAGAACAAGTTTTGTGTGAACATTAAACACTAAAGATCTTTCGTAAGGTTTTGTTGGCTCCTCCCCGCGCTGAATGTAAAACACACCTTACAGGTAAAACAAACCCAGAAGATGAGATAAACCACCGGCATAACTGGTCTAGGACCTTCTGTGAAGTGAGCCGAGTGGAGTTACAGTAAGACACCGTGGTAGAACACTACTGTAATCTCTAGACTGCATGCACGTTCCTGGACCGCACCTTAACATCACAGTATTGACATGATGAAGCTACACACTGACAAGCACAGGCAACATGTCATTTATTATAGCGCCCTTCGAGCTTCAATAAAACACACTGACAAGGAGATGCACATTCGTGCACGCGTCGTCCTACATAAAATGACCTGTCTGAAAAGTTAGCACGGGTTCAGCATTTATTTTGGACTATATCTGCGCGTCGAATTTTCAGTTGGAATGCTGCTTTGGTTGCAGAGCGGAAGTCGAGGTTTGTTGTAAACATGACGTGTTGAAGCAGCTCTGGTCTGTCTGACAGCAGACAGGCATCCTTCTTCTTATTATTATTTGTTTATTTAGCAGACGCCTTTATCCAAGGCGACTTACAGAGACTAGGGTGTGTGAACTATGCATCAGCTGCAGAGTCACTTACAACTACATCTCACCCGAAAGACGGAGCACAAGGAGGTGAAGTGACTTTCCCAGGGTCACACAATGAGTCAGTGGCTGAGGTGGGATTTGAACCGGGGACCTCTTGGTTACAAGCCTGTTTCTTTAACCACTGGACCACACAGCCTCCTTGTCCGAAATGCCAACCTGCTGTACCGCAGTAATGAAACCAGCCGCAAACCAACCTAGACGTTTGATCCTTTGCCTGCAAAGCCATTTCTGAATGACATTTTCTTTGGAACGCCGTCGCCCGAATTAATACAATCATTCATTCATTCCACTTCATTAACTAAAATGCACTTTATACTGTACATACAAGACTCCGCGAAGCATGGGCTAGAAAGAACGAGCTCATCGGTTTAACTAAGATCCCTTAATGACAAATACATACTGACTGCATCACAACTCACCCGTTGCTCCGCCGCATGTTTTCACCCTGAAATCCTCCAGTGTTTTAGGATAAGCGTCAAACTGTTTAAGTTTACTGAGAGCCTCCATCTTCACTACCCTGCAAACAGCGCAACACAACCACTTCCTCCTTTACATACTTCCGGATAGTTCACGGTTCGCTTTGCAATTTGATTGGCTGTGACCAGCCAGTCTTCAGTGACGCAATACAGAGGAGGCAGAGCTGCATTCTGGGAGTTGGAGTCCATCAGAATCAGGGTCCTGTTCTAGAAACCTTGCCTAAGAAGAATGCTCTTAATTTGAATTACCGCAGACCCAGGCTGTTCTCTTTCAAACACAGGCAGCAAGAAGATAGCTAGCTCGGTCTCGTCTCGTTTAAATTCATATAGAAAACACCTGAAGCAATCAAATCAAACCTTTACTTATCCAGAGGAGTCGCTGGAGAACACATTGCCATTCACAATGAGGACCTGGCACGCAAGACAGTAACATGTGTGTGTCGTGGCGTGTCATGCAGTAGAACACGTTCTGGCTGTGTTTGCCAGAAACCTTTAGAAATGTTATTTTTACTGCTGGGATTGACGCTGTAATGTAATTATCCTGTCAGAACCTTGACTACAACAACAACAACAACAAAATAATTATTAAAAAAAACAAAACAAAAAAAACCAGAAGTGTAAGTTTTTTCATCTTGAGTCGTTTTTAAAAGTCAATGTATAATTGCACTTCACTTCAAATATTAAATAAATAAATACATCAAATAAAACTAACCAGAAAAATATCTCAAAAGTAAAGATTTACCTGTAAGCATTTTAACCACTGCAACACCATGGCTGGTTTCACAGACCCCGGCTGGATGTCATCTGGGATTACTTTACCTAAATTAACACCATATTCCAGGGTCAGTGCAAATCAGGGTCTGTGAAACCAGCCGCACTGTCCATGACTGTCGATTGTTGAAGCACATGCTGTGGAAGCTGTAGGGTTGCTTGGTAAATTCACCCCCCTTCAAACCCTTTATAGTATGTTATTTAGAACATACAGAAATGAAACTTGAGAGTTACAATCTCTGCTACAGCAGTGCAGGTGCATTAGATTGGTGTAATGCATTTTCACAAACACTTTTACATTTTTCTTTCAAAGCTGATGGGAGTTTACTAAGCCACACGTGTAACAATTAAAGAGCAGGAGATATATAGATATATATATTTTTAGCTTTAGATGAACAGTTTGTTCCCCCCTCAGCATTTTCTTATCGTTTAATACATTTCTTCATCCCCTCTTTGTAAATCAATATTTGAAATCTGTCAATTTCACAAGCAGATTCGTGCTGCTTGTTTCGTAGGGCTGTTCTGGAGTGAGTTCAGCAAACACGTTGGCCATGTGAACTACAGGAGGCCAGTGCAGCCTGCTTCTCTTACTGCTGTGCCACTGCAACTGGACATAAGTCTCTACACTGCACAGTCTGCTTCTCTTACTGCTGTGCCACTGCAACTGGACATAACAAGTCTCTACACTGCACAGTCCGCTTCTCTTACTGCTGTGCCACTGCAACTGGACATAACAAGTCTCTACACTGCACAGTCCGCTTCTCTTACTGCTGTGCCACTGCAACTGGACATAACAAGTCTCTACACTGCACAGTCTGCTTCTCTTACTGCTGTGCCACTGCAACTGGACATAACAAGTCTCTACACTGCACAGTCTGCTTCTCTTACTGCTGTGCCACTGCAACTGGACATAACAAGTCTCTACACTGCACAGTCCGCTTCTCTTACTGCTGTGCCACTGCAACTGGACATAACAAGTCTCTACACTGCACAGTCTGCTTCTCTTACTGCTGTGCCACTGCAACTGGACATAACAAGTCTCTACACTGCACAGTCTGCTTCTCTTACTGCTGTGCCACTGCAACTGGACATAACAAGTCTCTACACTGCACAGTCCACTTCTCTTACTGCTGTGCCACTGCAACTGGACATAACAAGTCTCTACACTGCACAGTCCGCTTCTCTTACTGCTGTGCCACTGCAACTGGACATAAGTCTCTACACTGCACAGTCTGCTTCTCTTACTGCTGTGCCACTGCAACTGGACATAAGTCTCTACACTGCACAGTCCGCTTCTCTTACTGCTGTGCCACTGCAACTGGACACAAGTTTCTAAACAGAGAGAACAACAAGAGGGAGCACAAGGAAGCGGACCATAGGTGCGTTTACAACAGAAGCTACATTATTATTATTATAATAAAGAAATGTTATTAAATGTACAGAATAGCCTGCCTGGTAATATAGTAAGATTCAAAACACTGAGAACATTTAAAAAGAAAAAAAGAAAAAATGTTGTGTTTTCAAATTAATATCCAATTGAGTCAGCACCCCGCCCCACAAACTTTTCTTGTGCTTTACAGGAACAGTGTCTTATTCAGGAACACCCACAGAAAATGAACGTGTCAGTCCGTTAGGATTGCTTTTGCATTTTATTGTGCACATCAGTTTATTTCTTTTTTTTAAATATTTACACAAAAAGTGTACAGAACCTTTAAGATACAGCAACCACAGCTCACACCAGTGGACAGATGAATTGAGATTACTGCGTTACCCGGCAGTAGCTGGAGCAGTCATCTTCCCAAAATAACGAATGCAAAACATTTCATATGGTTTCCTTTTTTCTTAAAAGACGTTACTGTTATTTGACAGTAAAACATATGTTCTTTAACCAAGGCGTGTGTCTGTTTGTCACGGGGATGTGTAGCAGCAACAGAGGGGAAAGGCCGTTGCCTTGAAAACACATGCAGACAAAACTACCTTCCACTACTGATTTCTACTTTGTTTGTTTGGAAAATTAAAAAAAAAAAAAAATGTTTGAACCCCAGCGCTTTTAACTGGAAATGTGCTCCGTCTGAGCTGGAGTAAGGGGAAGCAGCTTGGAGGGTGCAGGTTACTTAGGGGGCCTGTAGGCAATCTTTCTGCTCTTCAACACTGACCATCGGTGTCTCTTCAGATAGTACACCAGGGGCACGAGGATAGCGGAACCCATGATCAGCTGAAAAAGGAACAACACCATCTTTATGTTAAAAACAGCGGTAACACGACAAGATGCATGTGTGGCTTCTGCACCAGCACGCTTTCTGCTAAAGCACGACAGGCAGTCTAAATGCATGAACTGCTGAGCCCCGAACCCAGGTAAACACGGCCCTCAGGGGGAGTCACACCTATCTTGCTCTTGTTTTGCACAGAAGTACAAGATGATATTGCTCTTGATTTTTAGAGGCAAACCATTTACCTTCAGCCCCATGCGCTTGCGCTGGTCGTGTTCGGGCTCTGCAGCCCAGCGCAGGAAAGTACACACGTCTTTAGCTACTTGACTCATGGTAGCTGGGGTACCTGCGAGGGGAAACAATAAATAAATAAATTGAACCAATGCAGAACTGCAGTACAAAACATGACCACCTCTGCAAGTCAACCAGTATCACATTAATACTTCACTGATCAGTATCAAAACTGTAAACTCCTTCACTTAACTCATGCAGTATTTCTGTACAGCAATGAAAATAAATAAATACATGGATTTAACTGGCAGGAGTCTGTTCTGGGTAATATGGAACACAGTTTGTTAGGATGATGCGTCTAATGACAAGGGCGTTATGCTACCGGACAAAGCGTGGAGCCCATTCATTGCTTCAGGACGACTGGAGCTGATGAAGTATGTATAAAATCTATAAAGATCTACATTACATGCCAACCCTCCTAGTCATCTGCGTTAGGAAAAAACAAACAAACAAGAAAGGATTCACGAATGAAAACATTTCAAATGGGTGGAGTGGAGGACTTGGGCAGACCTGAAGGCTGTGAAGCCTCCCAGTTTAGTGTTTAACGGACTGGGTGTCTCACCATCATCATACTCCAAGACCTCGTTGTAAATGGGGGGCGCCATTCCGATGGCCTGTCCCGGGAAGTAGGGGTTGTAGTAGACGCCCTCCAGGAGAGACACTCCCGCTGGGGGGTCGCAGTACCCAGTCAGCAAGGAAAAGACATAATCCTCACCGCCGTGCCTGCAGGGGCAAAGAGGAGAGGGCATTTTAAACCAGAAATGAACACACAATTATTCCCCACCTGTACGTCTGTTTTAAATCTCCTGGTTTCCCAAGGAAGTGCCCAAACACTTTCCATCAAGACATTGTGTCAATTCCAGCAATACGGAGTCACCAAACCCAGTCACGAAACAGATACAGACTGAAGGACAGTGATGGGAATGCGACTCCCAGAGCATAGCAGTTTCACCCATTCCAGGTTTTACTCTGAGCTTGATTAAGCAGTGTAGAGGTAACAAGCTCAGGTGTGTCGTCTTAAACTCATAGTAAAACCAGGAATGGATCAAACTGCTATGCAATGGGAGTCTAACTTCCTGCTGAAGGATCTCAGATGTAAAAGTACATCAGCCAACATTGTCTACAAATACAGTCAAACACATACAGTGAGAGCAGTCTGACTGTATCAAGACATTTCGAGACCAAAATGTGCCCAATACCACCATGCACTCCATCTAGGATAATGGATATCCGACAGCTGTACATGAATCTGCCCCGAGGGGAAATACATCTCTAGTAAAAACAGTAAAAGTGACCTGGCATTGACGATGTAGCTGAGATCAGGAGGCAGAGCTCCATTGTTGGCTGCTCTGGCAGCCTCGGGGTTGGGGTACGGTTTGGGGAAATAATCAGAAAGCTTGCCAGGACGGGTGAACATCTCTCCATTGTCGTCGGGACCGTCCACGACTTCAACCTGCAAACCGAATCAGCAGCGTTCAAACAAACAGGTACAAACAGATCCCACAACACTGAAACAAAGACACGGGCTCTGGAACACCATCACATATACACAGATCTAGCAGTAGAGGTCTGGCTTTACGAGTTTAAGATAAACCGATCCGAGTTTATTTCATCTTCTAAAAATGACAATAGCAATTCGATTTGTTAAAATCGCCCTGCTTGCACTCCTCTTACAGAGTCAGCTGGCACTAAGCAGTGTCTAATTAAACAATAAAACACAACCATGTGGAATTACCAGGGATTAAAGACAGCTTTGATAATGGGTTAGTGGGTAACCTCAGGCCTATTACACCAAGGCAGTACGCAATGATTATCTTAAAAAGGTGTGCGTCTTGCACTCAGAGTGAAAAACTATGAAATAACACATTAAATGTATCCAATAAAAAAAAAAAAACACACACATCCAATGAATACTCAAGATTTTGGTTTGTGTGGAGTAGTGGTTAGGGCTCTGGACTCTTGACCGGAGGTATGTGGGTTCAATCCCCAGTGGGGGACACTGCTGCTGTACCCTTGAGCAAGATACTTTACCTAGATTGCTCCAGTAAAAACCCAACTGTAAAAATTGGTAATTGTATGCAAAAATAATGTGATATCTGTATAATGTGGTATCTTGTAACAATTGTAGGTCGCCCTGGATAAGGGCGTCTGCTAAGAAATAAATAATAATAATAATAATAATAATAATTTACGAAATTTCAAACAAATCTAAACAGAGTGCCACACAATGCTTTTTTGTCATGAAGCAGGTGCCAAAGATCACTTTTGTTTTTCAACCAGTTTTAAAAGCAGGTCTACTGAAAATCCATCTGAACAGCGTACCTCTTCAGCCAGAGCCTTCACCTCAGCCTCTGTGTGCGACACCCCAACCAGATTACGGAAGGCCAGGTACTCCATGCTGTGGCAGGCTGCACACACCTGTTTGTACACCTGATAACCACGGCGGACACTGCAGGGACATAAACAGCACCCATGTTATTCACTGAAAAGCACAGGCTTTGATCTCCTGCACTTAAAACGACGCTACAGTTTTCTATATCCAGACCCCATCGTATAACACCTGACAGATTAGGCACTGTTTTGCAGCAGCAGCAGATCAGCTAGCCACTGCAGTGAATTCCCAGCCATTCTGACGCAGGCTAGTCCTCTATCTACTACTCACTTCCCAGCACTCTGTACCATTAGACAGTATAGCAGTGGTTTTAAAAGTATGCAGAATGGGACACAGACCATGCTGGAAGTGTAAATGAATGTGCTGGAAACAGGCGTGTCCAGGAGTGAAAGGAGGAGTTTCCAGGTCCGCTCACCTAGCATGGTCGAGCGAGGACAGCATGCCGCCGTGGCTCCAGGGGTAGTTGGGAGGATGGAGCTCCAGCTCGGAGGCTTTGACAGAATGGTGAAGAGCAAGGGCCAAGCTAGCTCCCCCCGCGGCGAGCACGCCCAGCGTGGAGAGCGCCACCTTCCTCCCACGGGACAGGCTGGCGAAGGAAATGCTGGCCTGTGGAGAATCACAGGGAAGAAAAAAAAACAAGCAGCATCAGAACGGCTGTTCAGGAGTCAGCACAGCAGCAGCAGCCTGGAGGAGGGATCTGTGCAGCTATACTGTACAGTACACCCAGCGAACCTTCCTGCACATCAATGGGGAGAAAGCACCACCATGTTATTTCATCTGGTGATGAACAATGGTGAAGCGTCACTTCAGACAAACGACCACGTAACTCTCTCTGGTTTTGTCAGTTTCAGATATGTAAGATGTGGCCAGCATGTTGGTGGCTGGCCACATCTTACCTATCTGAAAGTGACAAAACCAGCCATAATTCTGCCATGAAATGTGCCATTTCAAACAAATACAAATTGAGAATTTCATCAAGTTCAATTAACAAAGACTATGGGTGAAAACCTGTCAAACAGTCGCTTTGATGTCCTTGTGGCATGAGGACCTGCATATAACTGACCTACCAACACCGTAACTGGAATAATACAAATATCACAACAACAGATTTTAAACGGCTTGATCCTGACAACCCCACAAATTCATATATTGTCATAGTGTCAATTTCATCAAGTTACCACACTTTGAAAATCACTAACTTCATACTCCCCCCAGCCAAGGATTTTATAAAAACAAACTTCAAACGCATAGAACTCTGAATGACAAATAATATCTCAATCTATTAAGCCGGACCACTTAGCCAATAGGTGCTTTTTTCATGTTTATAACAGAGCGGAAACGGTATCTCACTAGACACTACTAGATTAGTATATAGGACGGGCCAGTCTGCCTCCTAACCCCACATCACAACTGCGATAACTCATGCTACACATTTGTCCTCAGAAATCTCACAGTATTTATTAGTATTATTACCAGCCCGATTATATTGTCTCGAGTGTTTTTTTTTAACATGACAGCGTGGACAGTACAGCACAACACTGTCAGAGAAGTTGCATTGCGCTTAACGTAAGCCTTTTAAAATGCATCTCATACATAACACAACAGACACAGTCCAATTAAGCAAACCACTAATGAGGTGCACGACACGAAGCACCTACTAAGAAATAAATAATAATAATACTAGTACTGACTTCAGATAACCCGTCGGAAAGTCATTCACTGGAAGCACACGAATGACCTTGCCGGTACTCTACCCCGTTATTTATTTCAATGAACCTCTGTTACTCCTCGTCAGTTTCGATAGTTAGCCGCGCAGATGAGCCGCGCTTTCTCCCCGTGTGAGAGAGCCCCTTACCCGGGAAGTGTGGCTGGTTTTCGGGGTACCGAGGAGGCTCCTCCCGCACCCTGACAACAGCACCGCTCGCAGAGCCGCCATCTTCAACTGTGCTTAAACCCGTCCCCGTCCTCTCTATCAGCCGGGTCACACTCAACGCTTACACGACGCTTTACTGGGGGTATTTTTACATCAGCTGATACCTCCTGAGTTTAATTTCATGTACTCGCACATATATTTTTACAAGTGTTAACATTTTAAATAATGTTCTGTATTATTTAATGCAGGAATGGGGTAAACCATCCCAAAGGTCAAGTGCGTTTAAAGTCGCGGGTAAACTGTGTGTCGCACCCTGCTGGTAGGAGGACTTGATTTTCCGAAAGAAAGAAAGAAGGAAAGATAGAAGGAAAGAAGGAAAGAAGGAAAGAAGGAAAGAAAGAAAGAAAGAAAGAAGGAAAGAAAGAAAGAAGGAAAGAAGGAAAGAAGGAAAGAAAGAAGGAAAGAAAGAAAGAAAGAAGGAAAGAAAGAAAGAAGGAAAGAAGGAAAGAAGGAAGGAAAGAAAGAAAGAAAGAAGGAAGGAAAGAAGGAAAGAAAGAAAGAAGGAAAGAAGGAAAGAAGGAAAGAAAGAAGGAAAGAAGGAAAGAAGGAAAGAAAGAAGGAAAGAAAGAAAGAAAGAAGGAAAGAAGGAAAGAAGGAAAGAAAGAAGGAAAGAAAGAAAGAAAGAAGGAAAGAAAGAAAGAACGAAAGAATGAAAGAAGGAAAGAAAGAAGGAAAGAAAGGGATGTTGTTTTATTGTATTAATATCTATAACAAAAACATTGTCAATGTAAAAAAAAAATATGAATATATGTGATTAAAAAATAGCTTATAAACTGGTAATTGGCTACATTATTTATTTTTAGCAAACAGAGATGCATAGACGATATTTTTTTTAAGGAGGACCAGATTTGCCAGATAAAATGCGCAAAATAATTTTGAAATAAATTCTGTAATGCATGTATATATATATATATATATATATATATATATATATATATATATATATATATATATATTATAGAGTTATCCTGAGCGCGGCGCTGGTCACATGACACGGTCTTTACCCGGTATGAAAATCTATCCAATCCGCAGCGCTGCCGGTGAAGGTGACGGGGCAGGATATCCGCTTTGACTCTGTCCTTGACGCTGCTGAAGAGGAGACAGGAGCATCAGAGCTGCTTGAAAATGGTGTCCTACTGGAGGCAGGCTGGTCTCAGGTAAACGGAGCTGCGCGTTATGTGTATTTTAGTTCAGGAAGGGGTTTGAAATCTATGTCCCTGTCTCCCCGCATGTTTTCGACTCCTGGGTTCAGCTTGCTGAGCTCTTGCCCTGTTGAATTGAAGCGAGTGAGCGGCATTGACGCTCTTAATGTCCAACTTGCTAATTCAGTCCTAGTGGTACTTTTTGTCCGGGGCTGTGTGCTTGAGTGGAAAGTGTACACGTTGAAACGGGCTTAGTCCTGCGTTTCACAGCTGTGACTTGCTTCACCTTGAGCGTGGAGCTGAAGGCTGGCCTGTACTACGCAAACAGCAGGCTTGTCAAGTTTATCCAAAACATGGCTATTAGTAATATTAATAATCCTGCAGTAAACCACTCTCTTCGACTGTAAAATAAGCGCAGTAGGCTTTGTTAGCCAGTACTGTGTCATTGCTGTATATCTGTGGTTAGGGTTTCCCTCACCGTGTAAGAGGAGTGTGATATTTGCATGTTTTATTCAAAAGCACCTATTGTATGCAGTGTTATAATTGAAATGCTGTGTACAATGTGTCATCCGTGTTCAGATATGAAGAGAATTGTCTGGTCAGTAATCGGCTTGTCCGTCCTCCTAATCGCTGAACTCGTTTGCTTTATCTCCGGGTTAAAGTCGTATTTTATTTTACACGGATCAAGTCTATTTCGTATTATTAATCTCCCCCCCCCCCCCCCCAGCTATATCCGCTACTCTGCGATCTGTGCCCAGGTCGTGCGGTCCGCACTGAAGCCACAGTACAAAGCGGCTGCAGAGAAGGCAGCTGGATTCAGTGTGAAAGTCCTTCCGCCAAAGGCAGCAGCATGTAAGTATTGAGAATTAGAAGCTGTGTTATGTTTTATTTATATCCTGTATTGAAGAGCTATCTACAGATGACTTTGCCCCCTTTTATTTTGAGTTCAGGATATTTCTGTTTGGAACAAACGAATGCCATGTAAAATAGTAAATCCTGCCTTGTGCTTGAATTGCTCACAAATTGGTGTGTTTCTACAATTGCTATAACGTCTCTGGCTTTTCCATTGACACTAAGCCACTGCTTCTGCACAGCCACCCCACTGCTCCTAGCTATGGCGTGGTCTCCAGCAGTCCTGTCAGTGTGCTGAGTTTGTGTTTGCATCGCTGCAGGCTGGTGTAGGGGGTTCATTAGAATGTTTTTGGTGTAATAAGATCGTATGGTCTACCAAAATGAAGCCCACTAGTTCCTTAATATCTATTGAGACCCTGAGAGTAGGAGAAACAGATGTGACAATTTCATGTCGCAGTGATCAGGTTTTATTAACATGCAGGTAACATTATACAGAGAGCCAATTGCCCTCGTATCTGCAAGAGATGCAACATTTCCTATAGCCTGCCAATTCCTTCAGCGGGTAGAATGTCATTTTTGTGAAATTGTTTGAGAATGCTTGAAAGCGAGGGACGTTTGCTCTTGCGTCGTTACTGCAGTGGCAGTAATCGCTCTACAGGGGGCAGCGTTTGATCCGATTCAATTCGCAGCAGACACATGATGGACGTGCTTTTCTAATTGAAACGTTGTCTGTGGTTTTAAACCAGGAGAAGTCTAACCTTGTTCATTCTTATCTTCTAGGATCTGGCTTGCTTTGGAGTGTTGGACAGTGGTTCTCGGTTGTGAAGTCCGGTTTGGCTGTTCAGATTCCCCTTGTGTTAAATGCGCTATACAAGACCAGATTCCAATTAATTCGACAAGCAAAGCCCTGTAGTTCAGTAACTTAATAAAAGGCCGCTGCTCAAGCAGTTTTATATGTATTTTTTGTGCTTGTTTTTTTTTACTTCGTTTCAGTGCTTCATGCAGCTGCTAGATGTTTTACTGTAAATCTCTGCTTTGCATGTAGTGAAAGTATATCCCTATGGGAACCAGTGCTGCCCAGTGTGGTGAAACTCATTGATCCTATCAGAGTCTAGTGGTATGAAGCGACACCCAGTCTGTCCCAAGGCCATCCTTACCTTGTTACATGTGGAGTTCAGAGATGCTCTCCCCCATGATGAGGATGCTTGCTCAGGATGATGTTTAGTGGAAGTTATGGGCTTATATGGAGGTGACTGCCTGCATGTTTAAATTGGCGTTTTTTATATTTTGCATATAGTGGACTTGGCAAGTTAATTCACTATTACATCATTGAATGAAAGCAGTGTTAGTTGATCTGGGAGGTCATTTATTGGCGAACACTGATCGAAAATTATTAAAGAATGTTTTACAAAAACATGAACACCTTCAGAAAAGCAGTATAATGTAACTTCTACATAGTAACTCATTTCTAACATAACCTCTTATCACATGCATACAAACCTGTATCACATGCATACAAACCTGTATCGCATGTATATACCTGTATACAAAGAGATTACTTTTGAGTACTTTCTTTGAAATATTTATTTTTTTTCTTTTGTGAGTGTTGGTGGTAAGAAGACTAAACAAGTAAATGTTATTTCCAGGTTACAGTAACTTTCCAAAGTCTTATTCTTATGATCGTTCTTTTGTTCCCTTGTCTTTAATGCCGAGTACTGTTACAAACAGAGGAATACTTCAGAAAAACATTTAAGTGACAAATGCAAACCTGGAGTCATGTGTTCAGTATGCAGAAAGGATATATCTGAACCTTATTGCCAATGCTTAGTTTGTTTGCCTTGTTGAACCTGTGACATCATTTAAATAGGTGGCAGAAGATGAGCCTTTTACATTTTCTAGGAAAGCAAACAGGTGAGCTGTAGGGGGTCATGTAATGTGTACAGCTGTGCTGTGCACACAGTTCTGCAAAAAACAATACGCCATCCTCCTCCTCCAGCTTCATTTTACACACACCCACGTACCACTTATAGTTTAAACCCCCACAAAGAAAAAGAAATAAAACAATACAAACTTTGAAAACCACTAAGAACTAGAAAAGCAATGTTGAAAGGATTTCTGTCGGTGGCAAATTAGCAAATCAACAGAGAGCTGCAAGGATTTCCACCTGGTAAGCAGAAGTGTAAAACACATCATTACATGAATGAAAATGAGCTGAAACACGCCTGCAGGAGCATGTAAGCTGCACTAGCAGTGTCTGCTGTAGCTGTGTTCTTAATTAACATATTCTACTGTTACGTGCTACCACCGAGTCGTTCAGCTTCAAGCAAAAGACTGGACACAGCGTTCTAGAATAGAAATGGCTTTGTCAAGGCAGCTTGCTTGGAAATAAGACAGCTGGTACGTACAAAACACCTCCTGGCTCTGCATAACAGCCCTGAATATACTCTCCCAAAATAACTACAGCTTGCTGTACGGACAATGGGCTACATGTACAAAGTTTATTGCCCCAATGTAAAGGGGAATAAAAAAAAATTACAAAAAGCTTTCCAATAAAAAGTCTCATGCTGTATGTCGTTAGAAGCCCTCTAAAAAAAAAACAACGCTGTCTATTACTGCTTTTCAAACATGAATAGCTTTTTATTCTGCTGGAACAAAAGCTTCATAACTCAATGTGCAGAGAGGTAAAGAGAGTGCCTTATATAAAATAATAATAATAATAATGTTAGAACCACCTTCTGCCTTTGTCCACCCATCCCTTCTCTAAACCATCGTTCATGCTGTATTTCTATTGGGTCTCTGCCTCTCCCGCGTCCTCTTCCTCCACCTCCTCCTCCTCCTCCTCGATATCTGCCGTGGCGTCCTGATACTGCTGGTACTCGGACACCAGGTCGTTGGTGTTGCACTCAGCCTCAGAGAACTCCATCTCATCCATGCCCTCTCCCGTGTACCAGTGCAGGAAGGCCTTCCTCCGGAACATGGCTGAGAACTGCTCCGAGATCCTGCGGAACACCTCCTGGATGGCCGTGCTGTTGCCGATGAAGGTGGACGCCATCTTGAGGCCGCGGGGCGGGATGTCGCACACGACCACCTTGACGTTGTGTGGGATCCACTCCACGAAGGAGCTGCTGTTCTTCTGCTGGATGGCCAGCATCTGCTCGTCTACCTCCTTGGTGGACATGGGGCCGCGGAAGACCGCCGCCACGGTCAGGTAGCGTCCGTGGCGCGGGTCGCAGGCCGTCATCATGTTCCGGGGGTCGAACATCTGCTGGGTGAGCTCGGGCACCGTGAGGGAGCGGTACTGCTGGCTCCCGCGCGCCGTCAGGGGTGCGAACCCTGGCATGAAGAAGTGCAGCCTGGGGAAGGGCACCATGTTGACCGCCAGCTTGCGGAGGTCAGCGTTGAGCTGGCCCGGGAAGCGCAGGGAGGTGGTGACGCCGCTCATCGTCATGGAGACCAGGTGGTTGAGGTCCCCGTAGGTGGGCGTGGCGAGCTTGAGCGTGCGGAAGCAGATGTCGTAGAGCGCCTCGTTGTCGATGCAGAAGGTCTCGTCCACGCTCTCGATCAGCTGGTGGATGGACAGGACGGCGTTGTAGGGCTCCACAACCGTGTCGGACACTTTGGGGGACGGCATCACGCTGAAGGTGTTCATGATCCGGTCCGGGTACTCCTCGCGGATCTTGTTGATGACCAGGGTGCCCATGCCTGAGCCGGTACCGCCGCCCAGGGAGTGGACGAACTGGAAGCCCTGCAGACAGTCGCAGCTCTCAGACTCGTTCCGCACGACGTCCATCACGTTCTCCACCAGCTCCGCCCCTTCAGTGTAGTGACCCTTAGCCCAGTTGTTACCGGCTCCAGAGTTACCTGCAGGCGTGCAGAACAACCATTAAAAAATAAAAGGGATCTCTCAGTCCGACCTGCCCGTGACGGTTTGATCTCTTCCCCGGCTTCGTGAGATCCTGGCTCAGGAACGGCACAGTGCACAAGCTGCTTGGATTGCGCAGCAGTGTAGCGAGCGAGCAGGGCAGTACTTACCGTGGATGAAGTTGTCCGGTTTGAAGAGCTGTCCTATTCTGCTGCTCCGAATGCTGTCCATGGTCCCTGGTTCCAGATCCACCAGGACAGCACGGGGAACATACTTCCCAGCTGATAGGGGCGGGGACAAAGGACAAAAACAACCGATCACACGTGCAGAGGAAATCCAGAAACTGAAGAAAACAGTGTGAACAATACACCGAAGAGCTGACCAAGCACTCTGATACCTTTCCTAACACATCTGAAATGCAATCATTCACCAAGATAAAAGAGAATTTGAAAGCAAGTCTGCCGTGTGTTTTTGTAATTGTGTGCCGCGGCCGCCCTTACCGTGTGCTTCGGTGAAGTAGACGTTGAGCCTCTCCAGCTGTAAGTGACTGTCTCCTTCATACCCTCCCGAGGTGTTGATGCCATGCTCATCGCTGATCACCTCCCAGAACTAAGGAACGCAGTTTTATGTATGACAAGATGAAGATACAAGAACTCAAGATCAATGTAACAGTGTTGTGCAGTGCTGTAGCCAGACGCCGTGGCTCAGAGCAGTGTCATATAAATGAAATGCTGTCAGCAGTATCCCCATAGTAAATGACAGGCTATGTCTCGCTGGTTAGCTGTGAATCCCTATCTTGCCCCTCGCACTCACTGCTCAGCCCCGGGTCCTCTTTATCTGTCTGCTCCCGACAGAGAGCCTGCTTGCGACACACCCACCCCCCCCCACCCCACACACTGCAGGCTCTGACTCCATTCAAAAACACATACAAGTGCTGCTTTAGCTTATTTATTTTAACTTCCTCGTTTCCGTCAGCCTTTACGCTTTACGTGCAATTCAGTTTTACTTTTATAATACTCAAGTTAGTGTTTCTAACCTCCATGTACAAGCTTGTGGGGGTGTGTTTGAGTTTGGGTGATATATGGCTTGATCAGAAAGCACGACAGCACAGCCGAAAATCCATTTAAATTGAACAGAATTTCAACAGGGTAGAAAATAGATTCAGCAATATTGTTTTGTGCCTGTTTAACCACTCACAGCACCCCTGTCCTGTATGCATGTTTTTTAATACAGCAATTGACTAGAATGTTATACATTATAAAGAATCCTACAGGAAGCCCTTTGGAACTTGACATAATATCTGGACTATTGATCACTTCTATAACAGAAATAACGAGCAGATGAACACGGCCCTACCTTTGATCCGATCTGATTCCCACACTGGCCGATCTGCAGGTGAACGATCTCGCGCATCTTGGAGTTTGGACAGAACGTTTCCTGACGCAGAACTCAGGCAGTGTAACTCAGCTCAAGCCCTTAACACTTGAGTGACCAGAAAGGGCTTTTATACTGCATGGAGGGTGTGGCTCAGCTTGCAGGAACGCTTTGCATTCGGCTGGTTTCTCTCTTTCTCTAACCACACGCTGTATTGAAAGAGCGTTGAATTGCTGTGCCTGTGGAAAGCAATGCGTTCTTGGAGCTGCGCCGTCCATGTTCAACAGCAGCGTTTCCTTTATGGTTTCACTCGAAACGCAGTAAATAAAGAGACCGCCCAGAACATGGTTTCACATTTTTAAATACAACTTTTATAACAACATTAAAAAAAAGCTTTTAAATGTCAAATAAACCTTAGATTATTTTTTGATTATGAATATTACAAATAATCCTAAATACTTTCTACTGTAATTGTAGGAACCACTTAGGTCTTTCAGTGCTGCTAGTGTCCCAAAAAAACATTTTCATTTCACACCAAAATATCATTCCTTGGTATTAGTTTACGACAATACAAGTAGGCCTGTTCTATAGAATGCGTCCTCCCATGCATTCCATTGTATAGCAAAGAAGAGTTTTGTGACAGGCAGTTTTTATAGATCTGCCAAAGTTAGTTTCAGGTGTATTACTGACACAAGCTTTCTCCCCCTCTGCGACCCAGACAAATAGAATTGCTCCTGTAATTACTTGCAGCAGTGGGAGGTTATAAACTCCCAAGCTCTGCTGTAGCCAAGGTAACAAAACTCAAACTAAAACAACAAAAAAAAGGAAAACTACTCGAGTCAGAGCACACAGGAAAAAGTGTTTATGTTGATACTGTCCATAAATCGGTAACGTCAAACTAAGTCATTGCTAATGTGTTTAAAAGAGTCTCCCACACAAGCCTCATAGAAAAACCATGGTCTGAACTCCAGGTGCCTGTGTGTAAAACCAGAAGCCAGTTACGATAGATTATACACACCAACAGTGTATTACCGTCAGGTTTGTGAGACTGACAGTAACCACAAAGGGATGATAAGTAATTGAGTCGTGTATTTTAAAATGCAGGAAAACCATGCATGTGTTTTTTTTTTTATATGAATTGCAACTCACACAGTTTCCCAAGCTGGCAGCACATGGAGCCTGATAAGTGACACGGTGGAATCTATCTCTCCAGTGCAGGGCTCCTCTACATGTTATTCAGCACATGCTATTTAAGATCCAACGCAGTTAAAGGGCTGAACCACAGCGCCTGGCTGCACGTTTCCTTGATATGCAGGGTACGGATCAATATAGTGAACTCTAAAGAAATGTTCAAAAAGGTGAAGTGGTTTTATTTTTTGTGATTATTTTTACATAAGCTTTCACACAAACATGTGTCCCTTGCTTGTGAGTGTGTGTCAATATTGGATTTGACTCTTTAGCGGCACCTGGTGGTTATTTTAAGTCTCATAGAAAAGCCCAAACAGTACCACTGGCTTAAAGGACTCCTTGCGGCTCTTCTGGCTTCACTGTAGGTTAGTTTTGACAGACTCGGATTAGCATTCATCTTAACTAAGGTAACATGTGGTTGTCCTAATAGGGGTTGTGGCCTTTTACAATAATACAAAACAATAGGGAACCTGTGCATTCTCTGAAATGGTGAACATTCATATTTCTAAAATACACGTCTGCTATTCGTACATATATATGTCTAACAGATAAACAAACAACAGATAGTCTCACTGCCATTTTATTCCTGTGACAGTTGAGTGACGCACACCATAAATGAACTACATTGTTAAGAATGAGGCATGCAAGCACGGGCTCCGTTCTGCTAATGCAGAATGTCATTTAAACTCTCACCACGCATTTCCTGTGCTGGTTCTCACGATGTGCAGTGGATTGCCAACCCCACAAAGAAGTTTCTAAAGCTGGCTTTGTAACTTACAATCCCTGCTCTTCTCAAATGCTAGGCAACAAAACAATAATAGTAATAATAACAATGAAAAAAAAAAAATTCTCAAAATATTTACGAGCTTTAAAAAAAAAAAGGTTTGCAGAGTGTAAACATGTACATGGAAGCTCCATACTAACACTGAGCAGCCAGCGTTGTGATAGTATGGAGCTTCAGCAGTGCAGCAGTGTGGAGTAATGGTTAGGGCTCTGGACTCTTGACCGGAGGGTTGTGGGTTCAATCCCCAGTGGGGGACACTGCTGTTGTAAAATAATGTGATATCTGTATAATGTGAAATAATGTATAATGTGATATCTTGTAACAATTGTAAGTCGCCCTGGATAAGGGCGTCTGCTAAGAAATAAATAATAATAATAAAATAATAATACTAACACTGCGATCTCTGCATGAATACAGCACACTATTAACATTCTGTTTAAATACTTAGACATACTCCCTGGTGCAGGCTATTCACTGTGTTAGAAATGCAGAAGATTTGACAAAAAGGACTCGTGTCTGGATATTGAAACACTGCACATGCTTGCAGTGTGTAACCCACAGAAACTATAGTGTTGAGCCGACAGGGGCCCATGGCTTGGTTTAGAGGAGAGATGAAGCAGACAGCCGGTCTGAAGTGTGGGAGTTTCAGTGGCAGTGCTGCAGGTAATGCGAGGGCAAGGAGGTGGAGTTCTGGGGCTGGCGTCCGATATTCCGGTTCTTTGATTGAAATGGAATGAAGGGCGTAAGGAGCAGCATGCACGGTCCTGTGTTTACATCTAGAACAGCGCCGTCTCCTTGCTGATAATTGTTCTCTCGTGTCGACTCTTCTGTTCGTTTGCACTGTTTCCTCGATGAAGATCGCGAGTGTTACACTACTCTGTCTTATTATAATGAGTTGCTGATCCATCGCAGAGTAATATCCCGACATCACTGCTAAGCAGCATGTTCAAACCCAGTTTGCAGTTGCCTCTCCGATTCCCTAGCTGGCTCTGTCTCTCCCTCCCTCCTCCTTCTCGCGGGTCATCTTGATCATGGTCTCGGGGGAGCGGTACAGGAAGATGAGCTTGCAGAAGAGCTGCTCCTCCAGCTCCAACTCTCCGGTCTCCCGCACCACGAAGATGTCGGTGCACAGCTTGAGCACGCGGTCCACGCAGGGCAGCTCCTCGAACATGATGGAGCGCGAGATCCCGTTGAAGAACTCGCGCACGAACTTCCCGATCACCAGCACCACCGACATGTAGAGGCCCACGATGCTACAGGGGGAGAGAGAGGGAGGGGCGGACGACGTTAGCAGCTAGTTTCTCTCTGTACCAGTGGTTACCAAGCGTTTCTAAGGTATGCTGGTACTCCTACTGTAACTGCCTTTAAGAAGTATTGAAAATCGGAAAGGCATTAAATAAATCCATTTGTTAACGTGTTGATTTTCAAAACACTGCGGAAGTTCTATTGTTTGGTACTCAGTTGTAAAGGTGAGGGAAGGACGGCTTTTCTTGTTCTGAAATGAACGCATTAATGAATGGACTGATTTCATACGACTCCCAGCAGGAATCGACATGGCAGACTGAGAATGACGGCATGAGTCCAGGTCCTCAGCTGATCCACTAGTCTACACTAGCCTGACTCTGTCTGTCTGGATAACACAGCAATGACTAGCGGGCCTCACTCACCCGTATCCTGCGAGGAAGCCCAGGCTGGAAGGGCTGACCTTGTCGTTGAAGATGACCAGCTCGATGTGGTCACAGCTGGGGCCCGCCCTCTCGCTGCCCTCCCGGCACTCGCGCACCACCCACCACTCCAGGGCCAGCTCCGAGGAGAGGCTGACGTTGACCTGCTGAAGTTTTATAGCGAGGGGTCTGAAGGAGCTGCCTGTCCTGTTAGAGTGGACTGCAACACAGCACAGGTTCATGACATGCTTGCCTGGTTACTCTGTCTACTGCACAAACTCAAAGGAAGCAAAGACCAGACCAGCGACGGGAACCGGTAAGAGCCACAAAGATGGACCACAGTAAAGTGCTTTTGGGTAAAACTCCTTCAAGCTTTACCACGTTAGATTGTATGATTAAGTGTTGTCTGTCTACGGTATCTCAAATTGCCACTCGATGGAAACATACAGTATGCTTCTCAGGTAGCACCGAGGAAGGGATCAGTCCAAGCATTTGTCAGCTTCATACAGTTTCACTCTATTTTTTAGGATTTGTCGTAATTAATTTGACTTTGGGAGTGGAAGGTTGCTTACCTACATAGAGACGATTGATAATCTTTGCTTCAGGGCCAGAGGGAGCTCTTATGTATTTGGGCAAGAGAGACTTGATAATCCTAAAGAGACAAAAAAAAAACAGGGTGGCCAGAAATCAATACGGTGACACTGAAGCGACGGACACGATTACAAGACGCCCAGGAGCCCCTGTAGCGCTCCTTCTACTCGTAGAAGACTCGGAGTCGACGGATTCACTCACACTGGCTCCTTCCTGCTCCCTCTTAGCATCTGAACGATCTGATCCATCATCTCTTTGTCTTCGTACCTCACTGTGTGCTTCCCAACCGTCTCGGCGTTCATGACGAGAGAGACGTTCCTGAAAAAGCACACACGGGATCAACCATGGAGCGTTTTGAAGCTACGGATGAAACTGGGTTTAAAAACTCTGGCGACCACATACACCTTTACATGGGGAGTTGGTTGTGCCAGTGTATGGAGTGCGTCTATTTTGCAGTGATACTGCACAGCGTGTTGCATGTTAGATGAGCAGTGATACTGCACAGAGTGTTGCATGTTAGATTATCAGTGATACTGCACAGCGTTGTGAATGTTAGATGATCAGTGATACTGCACAGCGTGTTGCATGTTAGATGAGCAGTGATACTGCACAGCGTTGTGAATGTTAGATGAGCAGTGATACTGCACAGCGTTGTGAATGTTAGATGAGCAGTGATACTGCACAGCGTGTTGCATGTTAGATACGCAGTGATACTGCACAGAGTGTTGCATGTTAGATGATCAATGATACTGCACAGCGTTGTGAATGTTAGATGATCAGTGATACAGCACAGCGTTGTGAATGTTAGATGGCACAGTTCCAATGGCGATACCTGAGTATAGTCCATTGCAGGGTGATGTAGATTTGAGATGAATTGCTCAGCTCTTCAATCATTGCCTCTCGGCTGGCTGGGCTAATGCTCCACAGCAAGCTGGCATCGGTTTTGATTTTGGCAGTGACGATATCCTCCGGCATGTAGTTCACTATAAACTGCATGGCAGACTGTAATGAAAGGAGTGGCAGGTCAGTGTCACACAGTGGCTCATTGGCTCGGCACAGTCTGCAGGTTCATTTGATCCTGTGATGACAAACTGTATTGTTAGCCTGCCAATACATTTTCCTTGCTAGGCAACCTGCATGAGGATCCCTGCTTAGCTGTGCTATACATACTTGAAATCCCATTCTGAGAAATGAATCGAAAGTATACAGTTTAACATTGCATAGAAACTCAGAATCATACTACTCTTTAAAAGCTGAAGATCCAAATCTAAAGGTATATTAATGTGTCAAAATTGCTGTACTGTCGGTCTGAGCTTGCTGTTCATATTCCAGCCCTGCAGCTAACCAAGGTAAAAATCACACACTTACTGGATTGGTTGCAAACAGGTTGATCATTTGGTTGAATGCAGATTGAGAATAAGGGGCCAGGTTTTGCTGCTGGGCGCTCATTGTAAATAAAGGCTGAAAAGGAGCAATATAGATAAAGAGGTCTGGGGTCACACACCTGCAGTAAGCGTTCAGCGTGGGTTAAATCTCTGAATACTACAATTGCTATTTCTTTAAAAACTGAAAAGGAGCAGCTGAGAAAGTACAGTGGAAAGCACAGGTAAGTAAGGGGAGCCCTTTCCCTCCTGTGATATGTAATGTGTACTGTGTATTCAATACTGTTACATGCTGGGACCGCGTGCTGGATCAGCTTTATTTACAGCTTCTGTATCCCGTATATCTCCTTTGCTCAGAATTTAATGACATTTTCTGAAATTTTAAAACACTTTGTTTGAACTCTATAGAGTTCGAGAAGTTGCCAGAACTTTGAAAACCCCATATATGCATTCTATCTGAGACATGCAGAAAACTTTGAAAACCCCATATATGCATTCTATCTGAGACATGCAGAAAACTTTGAAAACCCCATATATGCATTCTATCTGAGACATGCAGAAAACTTTGAAAAACCCCATATATGCATTCTGTCTGAGACATGCAGAGGAGACCTCGTAACCCCCAATGCTGAGCTGAATGGAGACGTCCAAGGGCTGGTTCGTGACTCCGGCCACAGACTTGACCAGCGACATGAAGAGAAGGGGGAACCAGATGATGGAGATGAGGGAGAAGATGATCAGGCCGCCCATCCCATACTTCACAATCATCTTCTTCTTCTGGCCGGAGGGCTGCGGGTATTTCTGAAGAAAAGAGAGAGAGCCCTTATGATGATTGAGCAGCCAAGCTACTGAGAGCAGAACCCGAACCACAGTGAAGCAACAAGGGTCTCTTTCACAGCTTCATGTTTTAAACTGCTTCTTTGTTTTCTTAAGCTCCATAAGATTTAAAGTGTAACCAATTTAAAAGCCGACAGAAATGTATTTATAAGTAGTGGCAAATAAATAAAAGGTTGGTGGACAGCCTTCCATTTCTGAAACTGGCTGGTAGGTTTGGTATCAAGTCATTGTACACTGCCTGTGTAGTTAAAACCCAAAGAATCAATACCCTTGCCTACATCACATGAAATGGGTAGATTGTTCTACTTGCTACTGATAAAACAATGGCATCTACGCTGCACGCTACTCTAGACAGCAGCAGGAGAGCAGTATGGAACCCCCACACTGTACCTTCTCAGACTCTCTCCAGCACCTGAGAATGAAGATGTTGGCGTAGATGTCCTCCACACAGATCCAGCTGGACAGACTGAGCGTTGTGTCCGTCCACACCCAGTCCATGACAGCTCGCAGCTCCGTGAGGAAGGGGACCATGCGGAATCTGCCATCAATACGGGACGGGACGGGGTGGGGACACAGAACCAAAGCAATGTGAATGACCAGAAAAGGAATCTGCACATTTCATGAACAGATCGGGTAGCCTGGTTGTGAAAGGGTATACGAGGGGGACAAGGAGACTAGGGATATGAAAGAAGCGCTCGTTACATCAAACATGCATTTGCATTTTAAAACATGGCATCTGGTTCCTCGGTAGGGCAGTGTGGCTGTACAGCATGCCTCGCTTACCCCTGAAAGAGGAACAGGTTCATGTAGTTGTAACTCTTGGTCAGGAAGTTGCCGAGGACCCGGTTTGGGTAGCCACATTTGATCTGGTAGGCAGAGAGGCCAAAATACAAGCACTTGACAAAGTACCAGAGCTGGGCCACTTGGTTCTGGTTGAACCTCCTGCAATTGCACGGAGAAAGGGAAAAGTTACAACCTCAATTAACAACATGGTGAGTTTGTAATTAGAGCAGTTCAGTTATGAGTCAGAGTTACAAAGTAGGTTACAAATTTGAAAAAACAATTTCACTGCCTTCAAAACAGGACCCTTGGATCTTTACACCTAAATTTAAAAACACAAACAAAAATAAAACGGATAATGTGACAGACGCAATCAGTGACAGACAGCTTAGGCTGTAAGTTACCCTTACGGGACGGTCTGTTACTTGTTTAGTTGAGCAAGACACAGTCCAAATTGTAGAGTATTTTGGTGTTCCTACCAGTTCCTGTTAAAGTGTCCCAGTTACCTCTCTGTGACCCCCGGCAGGATGAAGAACATCCAGAAGTGGATCCCGAAGACCAGCACCACCTGGAAGACGCACTTCCCGAGCAGCGTCTTGCGCAGGTACAGAGCCCGGTCCACTATCATGGTGCCGAACTGGATGAGCAGCATGACCAGGAAGGCTTCGGGGACCTGGTCCTCCGACAGGGACTCTGTGATGTCTGCCGCCGCGCCGTACTTCTGCAGGCAAAGACAAGAGGACGGCTGGATCAGCTTCTCCGCAGCGCGTTGGAGGGATTGCAACGTCAGCGGGGCGTGGTTCATAAGAACACAAGCAAGCAAGCAAGCTAACGCTCGCGTTCACGCTTACCCCAAACGCCCAGTATCCGAAAATGATGATAATGAAGTTAATGACATCGACGAGGAACATGAGGGCGTAGACGTCACACACCGGGCTGTATTCAGGGTGGATGATGTCATAGAAGAACTGTCGTACCGGCAGGTAGACCTGGAGAGCTCTGGGGGGGAAGCACAAAGCCGTCATCGTACATTCACACACACAAACACTGAATAAACACATGAGGTGCACTGCAATTCATCTGCAGGGAGGGAGGGAGGGAGCCATGGAAAAGTCCTCACATTTCTATAGACTTGGATTTAGCCTCCAGCATCATCTTCTTGATCTTTTCCCTGATTATTCCCTTTCTGGTTGTGGATCTGTTTTTCAGAGACTTTTTTCTTTTGGGAGGCTCTTTGTTTCCTGTTAGAAAATGAAAATGATTGGTTAAATCCATGAAGCATATTCAAAAAGCAGTAGCGGGACAATATCGGCAGCATTCTAGAATGCGTTCTAGAGTCTTTGCTCGTGTGACACACGTGTCCCAGCAGGACACGTGTTCCTTTAACCACAGAGAGACAGAGAGCATGCCTGTCAGTGTAAAACAGGAGCACGGACGCGTCACGTTTGCAGGTTCCACGGGTCTCTGCTGAAAAGCTCTGTACCTTTCCCCTCTGTGTGGTCTCCCTCTCTCTTACGCCTCCTGAAGCCCAGTCCTGTGGAGCCCTGGAGGTAGACGAAGGGTGAAGTGCCGTCTCTGCCCTTGTCTTCATCCTTGGAAGGCTCTCGTCTCTTCTGTTTCTTCCGCTTTAACTTTTTGAGAAAGTCCGGTATGTCAACCTCCTTATTGTCCCACAGGCCATGACACTGGGAAACAGAAAGGCAAATGCTGTGAGCGTAGGCAGCCGAGACTGCACTACAGCTTACAGAGGTCTTGTGCATCTTGTAAACCTCAGTCGGATTCATTCAAGAGTTCAGTGCTCATGTGAAGTGAAGGACGGTGACACTGTGGACTTCAAGAACTTACTCAAACTACTATAACTCCTAAACAAAGCTCTACAAGAAGTTTGAAAAGCAGACCTGTTGAGCACAGTTAGCATAGGCAGAACGCTGCTGGCTCTTACCTTCAGAATGGACCTGTGGAAGAACAAGGCGAGCAGCTGCACCAGGTCAAAGATCACGTAGCCGTCCTTCTTCTCCACCCCGACGATGTTCGGGAGAGCGAAGGGCCGGTCCGCGTTGATCCCTCTGTAGGCAGTGGTGGTCCAGGGGAAGAACCCGAACTGAAAGAGGTACTTCACAAACACGATGATCTGAAAGAGAGGATGTGGAGAGTACGATCAACCCCGGACACTGGAGCAAAACCACAGGCAGTTTTGGCCACTTCTTTATCCACTTCGATCATGATTTTTAAATACACATTTTTAGAAATTCTAAAACAGTTTATGTGAGCTCTATGGAGATCGAGAAGCTGCCCTGCCAAAACTTTGAAGAAAAAACATCTGCATTATAAAACAGATACACAGGTAAGAAACTTAACATGGTACAATTAAACATGCAGTGACTAAAGGGGATAACGTGTAAATATATAATTTGTGAGGGATGGCGGCTGGGAGACCCCACCTCGGTGTAGATAATGGCTGTCATCCAGAAGCGCTTGGTGGGGCGGGGCACGGACAGCATGGCCCAGAGGAAGATGAGGATGGGCAGCACCAGTGACAGGATGCAGGCCGACACCATGTGGTTCAGGATGATGACGAAGTAGCTCAGCATCTCGGACTTGCACACCATGGTGTTGTAGAGGGCCAGGAGCACCCTGAGCGGCCGAGGCAGGTCCTGGAAGAACCTTTCCGACTGCCCCATCCCTTCATCCTGGAACATCCTGCAACAGGGAAACAGGAGCCCGCGGGGGGCGGAGAGCTGAGCCAGGCATTGTAAGAAATCACTGGAAAACTGGCTGAACATGGGAAACAGCATGGTCAACCAGGGCACTGAGCAGTAAGAGCATGTTATGAGCACCAGAAAAGCAGGGAAACTGACCCGCGCTGTTGTGAGCTGTAAGAAAGGCACTGGCAATTGGACCGACTCGCTGTAACGTCCTTCTCAATGCATTGCCACTCACTTGTTGAGCAGCAGCTCACTGGCGGTCAGGGTGCGTGTGTCCTGCGTGAGCGGCCTCGGACTCTCCAGGTCGATCTTGTCCAGGGACTCCCCCCGCACTGGGCATGGTCCCAGTCCATCCAACGAGGCAGGGAAGGGATCCAGGTACTTGATCCGGTCCTGAAGCCTCTCCGCGTCCTCCTCATCCTCCTCATCCTCCTCGTCTTCATAAGTCATGCCTGTGTGGCTGCTAGAACAGGGGTGGAGCCAGAGGGGTCGTTTAGGAGAGCCTCATTGCCCACTGTGGGGCATATCAGTTTTGGCTTTGTAACCAAATGTTTCACAAGACTACACCAGCAAGCAATTAAAAAGCCACAAGCAGAGACTAAAAAAAGCTTCAATTCCCAAAGCGGAGAGCCTCCGGGGACTCACCTGGAGATAAGAGATGTGTGTTTGACTGAAAGGCAAATAATGAGGCGCACGCCTCATAACATCGATGGGTAGCACAATCCAACCCAGGAATACAAATGTATTACCATAAAACCACACTGTCGCTGTCAATGGAGGACATGTCGAAGTTCGCGGTCTTGAGGAGCTTTCTGCAGAGGGGGTCGCTGGCCCTGGGTGGGGGCATGTCAGGAGGGGCAGGGGGCTCCTCCAGGTCATCCTGGGGGGGCTGCCGTGAGACCAGGGTGGTCACTTCCATCAGGCAGCTGGAGAAACGAAATAGAGAGAGAGACGCTGTTACTGCACACCGACGTAACCTTTACACTGACGCAAGCAGGGGAGTTCTCTTTTTTTTCCTCTGTGCATTTTTTTTCATAGTCATTGAACTCTATCTACCAACATGCTGTCTGTACTGAAACAACCCATCTCAAAATGTGGCTTAATAAGCACCTTTTCAGAAAGAGAAGACAAGGAAAGACACAGAGACTTAGGGATGTAAGCAGGCGGATGTAAGGAAGGTCAAATGGGTTGAATGGAACGGACTTCAGTGTCAATCCAGCACATTTCATGAGCAGCACGATTCAGAACTTACTGAACAAACAGAAGCCCTGGCGAGTGAGCTATGGATCTCTTCTCAGATCAAATAGGCTGAAAGGGGTTTTAAGGTCAAACTTCCTTGAATAAATAAATAAATGAAGTTTGAATGTCCCACGTCTGTGACGGGTTTGAGATCCACGGGGTAAATGACATTAGGACCCATGTGGTTATGTGGGTAGGTATCTGAATAGCTTCCTGGTCTCCAGTGAAGCTCAGCTGCACTTTTGCCTACCTGGATTCACTGCTTCCCCAGGAGAGCTTGGAGTCGGAGCTGGACACTTTCTGGTACCCCCGGGAAGATAGTGCGGAGGTCACCTGTTCCTCCTCAGCAGGTGACTCTAGAGTAGCCTGCTGCGATAACCTGGCCCTGTAAAACGCCTGGATAGTGGCCTGGGATGCCTGTTTCCCCTACGGAAGCAACATTCAACGGCTTGATCTTTGCAAAAATCAGCTTTTCCCATTTAGTTATGTCTTACTGAAAAGATTGAAGGATCAAATCAAATCAAATCAAGAGTTTATGGGATTGGACCCAAACCTCACAGAAGGTGTAAAGACAATGATTGGAGGAGAGTCGTGAAACTTCAGGGCAGTTATTGTGTCCTTCAAGGAGAGTGCGGCAGACAGAGAGACACAAGCAGAGCAAACTCTTCAAACTCTTTAGAGAGGGCTGTCTAGAGATGGGAGGGCGAGGGGACAGGAATGCCTCACGCTTTCTTATTTAGCAATTGTTTAGACTGTATAAAAGAAACCCTTTGACGCCTGCAATAGGCAGCTTACTTTTTTCAGTTGTTGCCCCAGCATGGCTCGCTCGAATCGTAACACTTTGGCGATGTCCAGGTAGTCTTTACAGAAGGAGTTCAGCCCCTCAATCAGGTCGTCAGTGAGAGACAGAATGAAGACCCAGGCAAACTTCACTGTGTCTATGATACGCTGGATCACATTCTCTGCAGGCAGAAAATCATCTGAATAGATTTAAAACTTCAACACGGAAATCAAATGCTCTCTCAAGCCCCACAGTTTAAACTAATGAACGTGATTGTAATAATCTGTCATAACTATTCAACACTCAACAGTACTGAATTAAGACATACTAAAAAGAAACCTGTCGACTAGAGCTACAAGCTAAAAACAACAGACACGACTGTACCTTCCTCTTCCACGACCTCGTCATCATCAGTGGTTTGATCGAGCTCATCTTCGCTTAACTCCGCTGACTCCATGCCTGCTCCCAATACAAAGACACAATGCAGACATGAACCCTTTATCCCTGCAGTGACTGGATCCTAGCAGCGATTTCTGCAGCCCTTTAGCTGTTGGAGTCTCATGCTAGCTCTTACTGGTGGTGACTTCAGTTTTGTAAAAGCTTCAGTAAAAGCGGAGACTCCTTTACCTTGTTGCTGCTGCCGCTCCAGTTTTGCTTTTCTCTTTTGCTCTTTCCTCAGAGCCGACTCTTCTTCTTTCCTGACCTTCAGAGCAGCTTTGGAGCTGGTGGACCAGGCTTCGTAAGCCAGCTGCCAGGGTAGAGAGGGGAGGGTACAATGAGAGCGTGCAGCTGGGACTCCAGAAAAACAGCAGCTCCTATAGTCCTTGACATCTCCACCCCAGCCCTAACCCTAACTCTAACCACAACCAGCCCTAACCCTAACCCTTAACCCTAACCCTAACCTTAATGCACACCCTAACCCTAACCATACCCATAATCCTACCCCTAACCCATCGCAGTAGGACCGTTCCTGAGCCCCACACAGTTGTGTTCCAGTGGGAATGCACTACCCTTCCTGTATATGCTCTGTGACTCTACCACAGACCCTGTAGCACTTGTTGGACAATGAATTTCATGACTAAGCGACGTTGCCTCGTTCACAGCACAGGGTTTCCCTGCCGATCCTGTTGGGTCCTGAAATCAATCACTCCATTCAGGAGCCCCACCTGCAAGCTTGTTTTCTTTTTGGGGGCTTCTTCCTCCTTCTCTTCCTGTTCATCTTCGTCATCCTCGCTGTCGCTCTCAAAGAGGTAGTAGCTGCCGCTGCGGATCACTGGCAGTGAAAAAAAAACGATTCCTTTTCTGTTTGGGTTTGAAATGAATGTGCCGTGCTCACAGCATGCAGTATTCCAGCGGTGATCCACTGAGGGCAGGGGAGGGAGGCACAGCCATGCAAGGACAGGGACGTTCACACAAGCACTCATGTGGCACAGCAGAGGATTAGAGAAACATTCAGACACTCACTGGTGGTGTGGTTCACCCATGGCTGCCACCATTTCTTCTTATCACTCTGGTCCCCCTTTTCACTGTCACCTGCAGAAACGCACAGTAGCATTGTACCTCATTATATACTGAGAAGCATAGAGAATTTCAAAAACAAAACGCATCAGCACTGTGTCTCAATATATCATTATATAAATGAATTTCGCTGAACGATACTGTGATGGGTCAGACTGCTATGCATTGGGATGAGGGTTGTATTCCCTGATACTGCACATGGACAGGTGTGATAAACATAATGCTTCTGCAATACAAGGGAAGCCACAAGAGTATGTGTCGATGTGACAAGGGTACCCTGAGTCTGTGACTCCCTGTCTCGCTGAGCCACCTCCTCCCGCTCCGGCAGGACCCCCTGTGCTGGAGCGATGGCTTTCCCGTCCTCAATCTTCCTCTGTTTCATTTTAATCTTCTCCATCCTGAGAAAACAGAGAGATACTGAAGTGAAACTGTCACGCATTCTCTCTCCACAAGCTCCACAGCTCTATGCAGCAGATGTGTCTGTCCAGCAGGGGGAGCCTGCCTCTCCTAGCACAGCAGACAGCACCCTAGCCTTTGAAACAAGGAGACACGGGTTCAATGCTACCACCTTTTTTATGTTACCTTCCAGCTGTTCCTTAAGGGAAACCAAAAAGCAGACTCCAGCACACTCAGATATTTCTCTTTAAAAAATGTTTCGTTTGAAATCTGGACTGAGAAAGGGGAGTTTGTTGGAGCGTTTCTACAGGAGCTGCACAGAGCTGAATTCTTACTGTTTCTACAGGAGCTGCACACAGCTGAACTCTTACTGTTTCTACAGGAGCTGCACACAGCTGAACTCTTACTGTTCCTACAGGAGCTGCACACAGCTGAACTCTTACTGTTTCTACAGGAGCTGCACACAGCTGAACTCTTACTGTTTCTACAGGAGCTGCACACAGCTGAACTCTTACTGTTTCTGCAGGAGCTGCACACAGCTGAACTCTTACTGTTTCTACAGGAGCTGCACACAGCTGAACTCTTACTGTTTCTACAGGAGCTGCACACAGCTGAACTCATACTGTTTCTACAGGAGCTGCACACAGCTGAACTCTTACTGTTTCTACAGGAGCTGCACACAGCTGAACTCTTACTGTTTCTACAGGAGCTGCACACAGCTGAACTCTCACTGTTTCTACAGGAGCTGCACACAGCTGAACTCTTACTGTTTCTGCAGGAGCTGCACACAGCTGAACTCTTACTGTTTCTGCAGGAGCTGCACACAGCTGAACTCTTACTGTTTCTACAGGAGCTGCACACAGCTGAACTCTTGCTGTTTCTACAGGAGCTGCACACAGCTGAACTCTTACTGTTTCTGCAGGAGCTGCACACAGCTGAACTCTTACTGTTTCTACAGGAGCTGCACACAGCTGAACTCTTACTGTTTCTACAGGAGCTGCACACAGCTGAACTCATACTGTTTCTACAGGAGCTGCACACAGCTGAACTCATACTGTTTCTACAGGAGCTGCACACAGCTGAACTCTCACTGTTTCTACAGGAGCTGCACACAGCTGAACTCTCACTGTTTCTACAGGAGCTGCACACAGCTGAACTCTCACTGTTTCTACAGGAGCTGCACACAGCCGAACTCTTACTGTTTCTGCAGGAGCTGCACACAGCTGAACTCTTACTGTTTCTACAGGAGCTGCACACAGCTGAACTCTTACTGTTTCTACAGGAGCTGCACACAGCTGAACTCTTACTGTTTCTACAGGAGCTGCACACAGCTGAACTCTTACTGTTTCTACAGGAGCTGCACACAGCTGAACTCTTACTGTTTCTACAGGAGCTGCACACAGCCGAACTCTTACTGTTTCTACAGGAGCTGCACACAGCCGAACTCTTACTGTTTCTACAGGAGCTGCACACAGCTGAACTCTTACTGTTTCTACAGGAGCTGCACACAGCTGAACTCTTGCTGTTTCTACAGGAGCTGCACACAGCTGAACTCTTACTGTTTCTACAGGAGCTGCACACAGCTGAACTCTTACTGTTTCTACAGGAGCTGCACACAGCTGAACTCTTACTGTTTCTACAGGAGCTGCACACAGCCGAACTCTTACTGTTTCTACAGGAGCTGCACACAGCTGAACTCTTACTGTTTCTACAGGAGCTGCACAGAGCCGAACTCTTACTGTTTCTACAGGAGCTGCACACAGCTGAACTCTTACTGTTTCTACAGGAGCTGCACACAGCTGAACTCTTACTGTTTCTACAGGAGCTGCACACAGCTGAACTCTTACTGTTTCTACAGGAGCTGCACACAGCTGAACTCTTACTGTTTCTACAGGAGCTGCACACAGCTGAACTCTTACTGTTTCTACAGGAGCTACACACAGCTGAACTCTTACTGTTTCTACAGGAGCTGCACACAGCCGAACTCTTACTGTTTCTTCAGCAGTTCCATGGATTTCTTCTCCAGCTCCAGCCTCGCTGCAATCCCCTTCTTCACCTTGGCCTCAAACAGCTCGGCACCCCTGGGGGAACAGACAGACACAGAGGCGACTCAATCAGAACACAGGACATGACAGCTTACTCTGATTGAGCATGTTAAAGAGTTTTTTAGTTTAGTGAATATAGATCAAGCCTAGGGTGGCTCATTGAGGACGTGGAAAAAATATACAAATAAAAATGTGTTCTGTCTTAGATGCGTCTAAAGTAAAAATAAATGCATAAATAAAAGCTGCCTAAAAAGTGGCCTCGCTGGTTAGCAAACTGTACCAGTTTTGGAACATTAAGGCCCCTGTGCTGGGAGTCCCAGCCCCTCACCTGGAAGCTAGGATCTTGGAGGTCTTCAGATCAGCCACTATGTAAAGGAAGTAGTAGCTGACGAAGACCCTCCTCTGGGCCAGGAGGAAGGTGAAGCAGATAGCGTCCCAGACGATCCCTGCCTCGCCCTCCGGGAGCTCACACTCATCATCGGGGGAGGCTGCGGACAAAAACAAAACTAACTGGGACGAACCTCAGGGACTAAAGCTGCCATCGCAACGTCACTGAGCTACACCAGGGTGAAGGGAAAGCATGGCAAAGCACCGACAAGCATGGGAAAGCATAGAGAAGTAACCTTCGGGTGGATGGCACCCTTTACTGGTCTCCCATCCTAAATGTTAAACCCTTGTCTCACAATCAATGCATTAAATTACAGACTATGTATCAGCTGAGACAGAAAAGAATGTGCCACTTACGGACGTCATACTCTTTTACAGTGCAGACCATACTGAACGTCTGGATGAACCAGCAGCTGTTCTTCAGCAAGATGTGCAGATAGGCACAGGCTCCCAGCTGCAAGCAAAAAGGTCAGTGTTAATTAAAGGGGTCACATTCGAATGAAGTACCGTTTTCAACCATTTCCCTGTGTATCAAAATCTCCGACTTGGTTAAAGAAAGCTGCAACTTTTGTGGCTCATCCATCATGATTACCCAGAGGCTGTCTTGTAGCTCTCCAGAGTCTTGAGCGATTCAGTGTAAAAGCTGACACTGCAGCGTGGAGGTGGAACTCACAGACAGGATGTTCTTCATGGCGATGACCAGGACCGTGTAGCCGATGAGAAGGTCCCACAGCTTCAGGATGTGTCGGACCGGCTTGAGCAGCAGGCTTCCTCCGAACAGCATGAAGTAGAAGCAGGAGATCAGGTAGCCCATGCAGAAGATGTTGATCCGTGTGGTGCCCGTGATGAAGATCAGGCTCAGCACAAACCAGAAGAAGTAGCTGAACACGAACATCTTGACAATGTCAAGATAAGACCTGTGGGGGGGGGGGGGGGGGGGGGGAATCAAATCAGAGTGCTCAGCATTGAACAGAGACAGTCAGGAGGACTGAGGCTGGAAATCTCAGGATTACCAGACTAGATCAGCTCCCGATCAGGACCTTGTGAGTCAGGAGGTGCGAGGCTGGAAATCTCAGGATCCCTTCATGAAATTCTGCATCGTTCACTACTGAAGCTTCAATAACATTTTATTATAGGTGTCATCAATTCAGATACAGATCGAAGTACGATTTCCTACTGAAATCACTCAAATCACATGAGATTTAATCAAAAAAATACAGCCCTGGTCTACGTCAGCACGCAGTCAAACAGTGATGAGTTCCGTGTCCCGCTCGCTGACCTGCAGTGTATGAAGTCCGGGACAGGGATGTACTGGCTGAGGGTCCGGGGGTCCAGGCTGCGGCTGATCTCCACGTTGTCGCCGGCCAGGAGGCGGACGGCCGTCGTGTTCTCGTCCTCGAAGACCTGCCACTGCAGAGAGGCGCACAGCAGCAGCATGTGGTCATCTGAGGGGGCAGCGAGACGGGCAAACAAGGGCACAGGAAACGCTTTCATTTGAGTTCATTCTAAACATGCGTTTTCTGTCTGCGGTGTATTGGGCTGGTTTTACTCACATATTAAAAAGATGGGGTTTGGCCTCCTGGCGAAGTCTGGCAGGTAGAGCCATTTAATCAGGTTGGAGTTCAGGGGTGTGCTGCCGGTCCTCCAGGGGTAATCTGGAAAAATACCTTTTCATTATCACTTTTCAGTGCAGTATCACTGTGTGTGCTCTGAGTGCAGTATCACTGCGTGTATGTGTGTGCTCTGAGTGCAGTATCACTGCGTGTATGTGTGTGCTCAGTGCAGTATCACTGCGTGTGTGTGTGTGCTCAGTGCAGTATCACTGCGTTGGCTCACCTGTGCAGAGTGCAGGAGGGATGCCGACGCACAGCAGGTACTGGAAGGTCATGAGGCTGGCAGTGAAGCAGCAGTATTTGGGCCAGATCTCAGCGATGGACTTCCTCCTGCGTCTGGAGAGCACGGCGATCAAGGCGAAGGAGTGGAGCATGGCATAGAAATCCATCCGCTGTCCGATCACGTTCACTGCCACCACGGAGCACACCTGGGCAGGGGGAGCGGGGACCACAGCGGGGGTAAAGTACAGCGAAGCAGCCCTTAGAAAGGGTTACTGCAGGATTTCTGCAGAGTGTTTCTGCAGTGTTACCATGCTTTTCTCAACACTATACCACACATTTACCGTAGTCTACCCTGGTTTGCCATGTTTATTAACATGCTTTACCACACCTCGCTATTCTTTACAATGCTTCCCTATGCTTGACCATGTTTTTATTACACTTTGCTGTGCTTTTCCTGTGGGAATCTTTTAGAAGGGAAGCAAGGCGCTGTTGGTGTTTCTCTCGTTTCTCACCTCCAGTCCAAACTTGTAGAAGAAGTAGTTGATGAAGTATTTCATGCAGCTGACCGCCCCGTCGTCCAGGTGCTGCCGAGTGATGCCTTCAAACAGGCTATCCATTACGGGCGGTTTCAGAGCGTTGTGGAGCCGGTAGTAGAGCTGGTGGCGGTGCACGGTCACCTCGAATGCCAGCAGGGCCAAGATAGCGAGGTGATTCTGAGGAGGAGGTTCAAACAAACAAGAAACAGCAAGGTCACATTCGAGCTTCAACTTTACAAAAAAGTTAACAAACGAGGGTGTCCCTGCGTTCTATATTGATTGGTCTGAATTTGTTTTATTCCAGTGCTGGTAGAAAAGTCAGCATTTTTTAAACTATCTGGCTGGAGCCCCCTCAATTTAAGCGGGGAACACTTGCAAAGAAGTGGGCAGATTAATAACAAAATGTTGATGGAACAATATAAAAAAAAAACTATAAAATATATATATTTTTAAACTGTTTTGCTTCAAGCCATCGGCATCCTGCAGCTAAACTATTCATTGTATCTGTGTTTATTTGAAGAGTTATTCTTTTCATGGGTCAGTGGTGTCAGAATCAGGCTATCCTGTCTGGCTGTGCCGGCGCGGTGGGGTGGGGTGGGCTCTGTACCCGCAGGCAGGGCAGGCTGCTGTCTGCACACTTCCTCAGCGCCCCACACCATTCTGCAGGGTCCACAGGCGCCGTGTACAGCACAGACTTCCTCAGCAGCTCTTCCAGGTTTGTCTGAGTGTGGCTCCAGTTCACAGGCAGCAGCTTCTGAAAACAGAACCCTTTATAAAACTTCATCACACCACAACCACATCCGCAACAACAACGATTTTTAATAACGACTAGCGCCATCTGGTGGACGATTTTTGTAATTTTTTTTCTTTGCCTGAACACGTGATTCTGGTGTCAGATTGTCAATTCCAAATGTTACAGTTAACATGCGTGTTTCAGCACACTCTTAACAGGAATGTTTCACATTTAAGCACGACTGAGTGTTTTGTAGTTCTGGATGATAGAGAGAGGAAGTAGCCTTGAGTGCATGCTGGCCTCGCCCCATGCTTCGGCACAGATACTCACTGCGGTGCAGTTGGAGGAGTACTCGTGCGGCCGGAGGAACTTCAGCTGGTACATCATCTTACAGACAATCATGACACAGGCCCACACTGTGGAGATGCTGGATGCGAGGGGGCGGAGCCTCGGGAAGGGCAGCGCGAACGTCCACAAGACCATGAAGAGGTAATTCATCAGGGAGACCTGGAAAGGGAAGACACCGCAAACCAGGGGTCAATAAAACCTCATTCCTGCCCGCCAGCCACGCGCCGATCAGCACGCCTTCGTATCCCTCGGAGATCTCACCTCTGTAAGCGTGATCCAGATGATGGCGGTGGAGATGATCTTGATGATGTGCAGCTCCAGGCATCTCCACACTATCACCTGCGCTCTGTGCAGCATCCTCAAAGCCTTCAGCACCAGCAGGGTCACCCTGTCCACCACCTGCACCCACTTGGTGAGAATGTCCTCTTCAGAAACAGAGGAAGCGTGTTAGTCTTGTGCTGGGAGGGCATCGGGGTACAGGGGGCTCTCTACAACCAGGCTTGGATATAGAGATGTACAATAATGTGCTGATAAAATGACCAAACCGGAAATAAAAAGGATTAATAAATACATAAATAAAACACAATTGCAGAAGAAAAGTTGTGATCTGCAAACTTAAAATCGGATTCATCATATTAGCTTAATAAATCTTCACAAAACCTTCCTCAAAGCATTGTGAACGGAGCCCAGTGAATGAAGAAATGAAACCATTGGTTTGCTCTGGTTCCAGTACCAACCCTCTCCGCTGGTGTCCCCCGGCCCGTCCAGCTCAGACAGTCCCATCTGGTCCAGAGTGTCTTCACTCCGGCCACTCAGCTGTTCTGTGCCGAACCTGTCAGAGGAGAATCCAGTGAGACACACACACACGTCAGCCACATTCAAGCTGCTGCTCCCTTTGAGCCAATCCATTACAAAAGCACCGCTTCTTTAAAGGTTTCATGAATAATACTGCGATAAGACTTTGAATCAACCCGACTGAGCATGTTTGATAACACTTATAATATCAATAACCCTCCAGCAATATCACACCGACAATGGTTTTTTAATTAGGATTTTTCATATTTTGGCTTTCATTTGATGTCAGTTTCAATGCATTTGTATCATTGTTGAATATTACTATTGTTATTATTACTATTAGTAGTAGTAGTAGTCGTAGTGGTAAAGGTAGCATCATTATTATTGTTTTTACCTTGATTTAAGTTTTTGAATCATCCCTTTAATGCTGGAAAACAATGGGACAGGAATTAGGAGAGCAGTTTTAAATGAATTCATTCTTCCTTGCTTGATAATTGCTTGAGATTGACAGGGGTTTTTGCTTTCAATTTCACTAATAGCTCAAGGATATTAAAATACACAGCCAAGACAACCCAGGGAAAACGAGAGATTCCCTGAAAGCAATTGGAAACACATGGGGAGAAGTGGGCAGGACTCACCTTGTTGCGATCACACACACGTTCACTTTCATTGTGTCTTCACTGGAACACAAGAACAAGGCAGGAGGCGTTACAGGAATCCAGCAAGCTTCAACCTTCACACAAGCAGGATTTTTTGGTACTTATAGGATTGCTGTAAAGTGATTTCACCTTTCGCAGTATTACAGAACAAAATGGGTGACAGTTCATGATAAATGTCTTTAACTCAAATGCATTATTACATGTGAGCAAACACATGATTTACTGTTAAATTCAAACAAAGTAATAATGATTCATACTCATCCCTAACACGAGCATAGGATAGATTAATCAGGAACAAGCACAGCTTTTCAAATAACAACAGCATGAGCAAGCATTACATGTATCCTGAGTTAATGCACGCATGGATGTGTGTACTGGATGGATGGATGGATGTGTGTACTGTCTGCATGCATGTATGTGTGTACTGTCTGCATGCATGTATACATGCTCGTGGACCTGCAGGGCCCCTCTCGGACGGGGATGCTGCTCAGGTCGGTCAGGGTCAGGAAGTCGCTGTTGAAGTAGTGCAGTTGGAGAATGCAGGCGAGCAGGAAGGAGGAGGGCAGCAGGATCCGGGCAAACAGCTCCACTGTGTCATACTGCTCCAGACCCAGATCCCTCAACCTGAGCAAAACAAACAAACAAACACAACAGGGTGAGGCAGCCCACACGGTGAGGCAGCCCACACCTCAACAGGGTGAGGCAGCCCAGACTTCAACAGGGTGAGGCAGCCCAGACTTCAACAGGGTGAGGCAGCCCAGACTTCAACAGGGTGAGGCAGCCCAGACCTCAACAGGGTGAGGCAGCCCAGACCTCAACAGGGTGAGGCAGCCCAGACTTCAACAGGGTGAGGCAGCCCAGACTTCAACAGGGTGAGGCAGCCCAGACCTCAACAGGGTGAGGCAGCCCACACCTCAACAGGGTGAGGCAGCCCAGACCTCAACAGGGTGAGGCAGGCCACACCTCAACAGGGTGAGGCAGCCCACACCTCAACAGGGTGAGGCAGCCCACACCTCAACAGGGTGAGGCAGCCCAGACTTCAACAGGGTGAGGCAGCCCAGACTTCAACAGGGTGAGGCAGCCCACACCTCAACAGGGTGAGGCAGCCCACACCTCAACAGGGTGAGGCAGCCCACACCTCAACAGGGTGAGGCAGCCCACACCTCAACAGGGTGAGGCAATCATTCAAGCCATCTGTATAAAGCAATGCCATGAATCTTTATAAAGCAATGGTGCAGCCAGATGAAGTGTTCATTTTTTGTAGTGTATGCCCCCAAAAGGAAGAGACGTGTAAAAGAAAACCCTACAACCTCTCTTTCAGTACCACGCATCTGTTAAAGTTTTTCGCTAAACGAAACAGGTCATACTGTCAACTGTTTAAGAATGGATGAGCTGGCACTGAAGGCTCTTACCCCTCCTCAGACATGCCAAGGGTCTGTCGGAAGAGCCCGGAGACTGTTTTAAACTGGTAAATGTAGATGATGATCAGAACGGCCGTGGAATAGGCCACCACAACGATCCAGAAATACTTCAGCACCCGTCGCCACAGGTCATAACGCACCTGAAAAAAACATGGTTTGAATCAGCCATCGCCCATGATTCTGTCTGTATCTTAGCTGTCTCGCCTGTATTTCTAGCGCTGCGCTTCTAAATAAAATGTTTTTCATGCGTGACTTGTATTTGTATATAACGCAGTGGGAGTGAGCGGTCCCTGCAGAGTCCTGCTTGCTGTACCTGATACAGGGCTATGCAGAAGAGGAACAGCATGATGTAGAGGATTTTGTAGACCACCACTTTCCCGGAGAAGCTGACAACGAAGAACATGGAACAGCAGAAGTAGATCCAGTACTTGACCAGCGTCCCTTTGATCAGCGAGCCCAGGACCTCCATCACAGCCGCCCTGCTCTCGTCCTGCCCTGCAAGGGACACAAAGCAACACGTCCTGGAACCTTCTGACACAGTGACATGGTCAAAGGCCAATGGGATAATAATGACACCTCTCTAAATCTGTGTGCAGAAACGTCCTTCTCAATGAAGTGGAACCCAGGCCTCCAGAGGTGCGGGCAGGAGAGCTCAGTAAATAAACTAGCAGCCCCCTAATTGTCTGCATTGTAAACCTCATGAACCTCATTCCACCAATCAGGAGCTCCTCACCCGCCTCTGACACTTTCACCTCAGCCAGTGGCTCCTCCCTCAGCGTCTCCAGCTCCTTCTTTTCGGTCAGGTGTTGCCGTAGTAACAAACAGAAAGTAAAGGTGTAAGTGACCTGAGAAGGAAATATAAAGCACACTTTGAATGCTTGGGATTTTCACAGAAAAATAAAACAAAACACTAGAATGCTACAAATAAAGGTAAGATGCAGTAGGAATACGACTCTCTCCCTGTTCAATGTTTATCTTTTCTGTTTCACTTCTAGATGCAGTATTGCATGACTGTTGGAGTCCACAGTAGAGAATCTTGAGCCATTTTGCTCTAAAACCCCCATTTAATATCCTCACAGTTTGTATTTCAAGCTGACTGCCCTCCCTCCCCCGTTACCTTGGCAACCAGGTGCACACAGGGGGTGGGGTACCGCTTCAGGTCCAAGTCCTGGAGCACGGGGTCCGGGATCCCTGGGAACAGCTCGTCCTGCCTCAGCGTCAGCCCCGTGAAGAAGTTGCAGACGACCAGCACGTTGCCGTAGAGCACCAGGAACGGGGAGCTGAGCAAGGCGTAGCGCCGGCGGTCTCGCAGCATCCAGATCACACAGGACCAGATCAGCAGCACCAGGGTGAGCCAGCTGTTGTAGGTGATGCTCCAGGTCTGTGAGCCAGGAGAGAGAGTCTCAGAACAGGAGCTGACCACCGGACCTCATTCAGCAGGATCGCAAAGTGCTGAACGCTTTCTGTTTTGTCATTTCGTTCAATCTGGATAGGAATCTACATTATAGATCTAATGTACAGTGTATTAGTATATCTATCTATATCATTCTAGATGTGAGAAGAGACCTGTCTATCTATCTATCTATCTATCTATCTATCTATCTATCTATCTATCTATCTGTGGTTAATGAAGAGTCCACCCTTGTTTTGCAGTTATAATATATTAAAGAAACATCCAACAGCAGGATAAATCTCAAAGCGCATGCATGCAAGCAGTGTCCCACCATCATGACGATGAGTGCGCTGACGTAGCTCTGCTTCATGATGAACTGAGCGAATGCCATCAGCCCCCTGGGCTCGGCCGCGCGGCTCCAGGGAGTCTCTGCGTCGCCCTCAGAGCTCTCCTCCTCATCCACATCCTCCTCTGGGAATTCAGAGCGATTCACAATTCACACCAAGAAGCTTCTGAAGCATTCCATGTCATTTCTTATTAAAAAAAAAAACAAGAAGCAAAACTCCTACAAAGCAGAGCAACGGTTACATGCCTGCAGGTGATATTTGTTATTTCCTTGTACACAAAATACACACGTCTCACAAGGTGTTCAAACTGTAGGTGGATTCCTCTTGCTGGATCATTGTTAATGCACAGTACTGTCTGGCTTCCTATCCACTGAGTAGGCAGTAACAGCGGTTTGCGGTGAGTGAGGCTGCTGGTTTGCACCCAGCCTTCGCCCCTGTTCCACAGTGAAGTGCAGCAGCAGCACTCTTACCTGAGCTCAGGTATATGGGAGGGGTGAAGCCTCCAGCATGTTGCTCTTGGTTATTCAGCCCAGCCGAGTCCTGACAGTTACCATTCGGCACATACGTCACGTGCTGCACAGGCAGAACACAAAGAGCAGGCTGGTTACCCTGCACAGTGAGACCCAGGCCCTGGCCGTCACATTCATTTGGAGCAGGGAATTATATTATGCAGCACTGTTATTAGGTTCTTAACGTTCCTTAGCAATCAGAGATATGTGTCGTGCATGCCGCGGGTAAGTATATCACAACATTTGGTATATTACTTTGTTAAAAGGTTGCACGTGCATTCATTGGAAGCAGTAATGCTCGACACGGATGGAAGCAGCTGTTCTTTTTTTCCATTTTCCATTTTGGCGATAAGGTTCCATGCCCGTGCAAAAATGCGGAACAATTTCTCTATTAGTTATACATACGACATGCCCTAAACTTGGGGGAAGAACCCTACTCATCCCCCCTGGTTCACATCTGCAGGGTGTATTCAGTGGCACACAAGAACAGGCACTGCAGGGCTGGACAGCGCATTCATGCAAAAGATTCAACCTGCTGTTGCAAGACAAGACCCAGTACCTCATGTGAGCTAATCTCCTCGTCCATGCTGGTAAGAAGCTAAAAGAGGAAGAAACAAGAGTCACGCAGTGTTTAGATGAGCTTTAACATGCGGTCAGCTGTTCCCATTGAAACTAGGAACTTTACAACACTAGGACATGTCTGTAGCAATAAAACCTTAAGATTCAAATTGTTTTTTTATTGATCGGTGGCTTCATGATCTGCAATCCTATTAAATGTGGAATACATATTGACCCCCACTCTGTCCTCTCCACAGGCAAAATACTTCTTGACATTGGTTACTTTTTTCATGTCGTTTCCCGAAGTCCACATCATCCTGCCCAGATTGTGGGCTCCGTTGGTGAGTTTGCTGTCACACTTTGGCAGGGTGACCTAACAGCAAAGAACAGAGAGAAAATAACTCATGAAAGAGCAGGAGAATTGCACCTGGACAGAAAGAAAAAACACAGACGTGCCAACTAGCAGACATTGCTGTGTGAGCAGAATTACCCCAATGCAAGTTACACTCGAATTACACCTCAATGCAAGTTACACTCGAATTACACCTCAATGCAAGTTACACTCGAATTACACCTCAATGCAAGCTACACTCGAATTACACCTCAATGCAAGTTACACTCGAATTACACCTCAATGCAAGTTACACTCGAATTACACCTCAATGCAAGCTACACTCTGCAATTCAGTGCCCCAGAGGCAATGAACGTGACTAGAGCAACTACTGTATTCAGCAACGCTGTGAAGTGTAAACTAACACTGAATAATACATTAACAATAGCTGGGTAAATAAATTAATTCATATTAATGAAGAATCTACTGTGCATATACGTTAGAGTGCCTGTAATGAATCATTCGTAAAGCACCACGGAGCTACCGTATAGTAATGTTTAGCATGACATGTTAACAAAGATTGTACTGATGTCAACTACTTTTAAACTTTAAAAAGTTATTTTAACTTTGCAAGTTATGCGATGCATGTTCCATACACAGTATAATAAGATCTACTCCCATTCTGACAAATCCTTAACAGTGGTTGATTTCTCAAAAGTGATTTAAAATTCCCCAAATAAGAGAGCTGGCTCTCTGCACCTCCTCAGTGATGTAGACCCACTTCTGGAGCAGAGCGACGAGGGTGAAGTAGAGAACCAGCAGCACCAGGGGGTTCAGAAACACGGGCCAGGTCACCCCAGAGTGCAGCTGCAGCCTGGAGGGCTCGGAGGCGTTCGTCTGGATGAACGCTGTCATTCCAAACAACCTGCAAGAATAACACAACGTCTGCTCAGTACACCCAACGCTTTTCATTTGAAACTGCCAGTCCTCCAGAGAGCTCTCGGGCGCGGACGTTCACAATACTGACCGTTCAGTATGTCGGGGTCCCAAATACTGGTCTGTTTCTTTTTCTCTGAAACCTGGTCAGAGCAGGAGAAAGCCGGTTCTTCTTTAAATGTACATGCAGGTACAGGTTCTGAGCTTCCTCCAATGTACCCCCCCGCCCCCTCATCGGAAACAGCTCTGATCCAGTCTCTCATCCAGTGATGACAGATGTTATGGAAGTCAGTGATGGACAGGGAAGAAAGACTTCCACATCAGTCCTCACCCCCCTCTAAATAAGACTCCAGAGTGTGTGTTCAGCAGTGAAAGCCTCAGATAAGCCTGTGGGTGAGTGGTGCCCTGCCCGTCGTGAGCACTGTCTCGGACTCTCACCTGGCGTAGATGTCGTGAGGAGGCACGAGGTCCTGGAAGAACTGCAGCTGGTACAGGTAGAGCCCCACCAGGTGCCCCATGCTGAAGATAGCCATCATGACACACAGGCTGCTGAAGAGCACCAGGCTGATCGTCCTGCAGCAGGACCACCACGACACCACGGCCAGGAAGGTGAAGAAGTACAATCCAGACGTCAGCGAGGGCACAGTTATACCTGCACAGGGGGAGGAGCACACATGACATCAGGGGGAGGAGCGCACATGACATCAGGGGGAGGAGTGTACATGACATCAGGGGGAGGAGCACACATGACATCAGGGGGAGGAGTGTACATGACATCAGGGGGAGAAGCGCACATGACATCACATGTTAGCTGTGTTCACAGTACATAATCCAATTAACTCTCAGTATATATATACTGACCTCTGCACTTCTGCCAATCGCTTGTTTTTCTCTCAGACAATTCAATTTTTGGTTTGTAAACAGTAAAGCAGATCAGGTTGTTTTTTAATGACAGTTCAGAATTAAATTTCAGTTAACTGGCACAGTGCTTTTCTCATTTCTCAGGATTTTATTTAATTAAACAGTGGTTTAAAACAGCAGGGAAATCTCTCTTCTAATAAGTAATTCTCCAGAGGTGTGCACAAAGCCAAACCCTGAACACTGATTCATACTGAATTTAGGCGTTTCAGAAAAATCCCTACCTGCTAATCCAAGCAGAATCGTCACCACAACCTTCCCAGCTGTGTTCAGGATCTCTCCAAGTAATAATTGGAGTCCTCCTATGAAGGTGATGATCTTCAGGATAAACTTTGGTCTTCTGTTTTCGGGCTCTTTTGTCTCCTCTGTGGTGCTGTAGGTCGACTCCTCAGTCTCCTCGGCACTTTCCTCTGTATCCATCTGTCCCATCTCCTGAAATGTCAAACAGAAATGACGATATACCAGGCGAAAGATGGGCAGAGTCTAGGGCATTCTTAAAACAACCAAAGCAACTCTCACTGCCAGCCCATAAGGATTCCCAAATACGCGTTGGACGGTAGTGCATTCAAACCCAGATATAACTGAAAACATCTCAATCCAGATGTGTAAATTCAGGTCCCTAAAGGAGATTCTAAATGTAACTGAGAATTCAAAATCCAGGGTAATGAGAGCAAAGTGCAGAGTACCTCGTTGTCAGGCTGCATGTTGTCGTTGTCATGGGCTGTGAGGGGTTGCCTGGGTCTCACCAGCTTCTTGCACAGCCTGTATATCACAACCCCAGCAAGGAACATCCCCAAGTCTGGAGCCAGGAGACGCACTGTATTCCATCCACTCACCTCGCTCAGTCTGTGAAGAGGGACTGTGCTAATGAAAGGGTGCTGTACTAAACCATTGGAGAGCAGAGTAAACTGACCCCCCCCACTTTGATTCTACTCTTAACTAAGCACAGCTGCTAGATAAGGAGAGGACATATACAACCCAGCAAAACTGGGAACTTAGAGGAAAATAACAATACTGAGCATGCGCAGCTATAACCCAGCTCTATAACCCAATAACCAATACATTGATTGTGCTTACCGTACAATTCCTATGTGGTGAAGTATTTTTTCCAAAATATTGTCCACTGTAAAAATAACACAAATTATACACTTTGAAGAACAAGCAGACGGAAGTTTGGAAACTAGTTTTTGCCAGTAAATAAAACATGTAAATAAATTGGTTTTAATTTGCTGATAATGCTTTCAATCAAATCAATACGAACAGCAATCTGTAAAATATTTCCCTCATAAACATTTCCCATACTAAAAGCATACCAAAGTGCAATACAGCATAGTGAAAGCATGGCAAAGCATAGGTAAGCAATGCAAAGAACAGCAAGGTATGGTCAAGCATATTAATAAAATGACAGCCCATATGGTAAATGCAAAGTACAGTATAACCATGGGAAAAGCATGGGACAACTGCAAAAAATACATGCAAAAAATACATGCAAAAAAAAACCATGTGAAAAATACCATGCAAAAAATATCATGCCAAAATACATGTTAAAAATGCCATGCAAAGACTCAGTGATAACGTTTTATAAGGGTTGTATCCATCCAGAAACGGCTGAGGTGACTTACCGTCTCGTGGGACGTAGATGAAGGTGATTTGGAATCCTGCTTGTAAAGCCAGGAAGGTGATGCTCGTAAAGCATATGGATTGCAGGAATGTCCCTGTGTTTCCTTAAGAAAAACATTATGAAATGAACGGAGGATCCAATCTGAGTCACATAAAACTTAAGGGAGAGAAAGCTTTAATAGACAGGTTCCACTGCCCCTCGAGTCGAGGGAGAGAAAGCATTGAGAGCCAGGTTCCACTGCCCCTCGAGGGAGAGAAAGCTTTGAGAGCCAGGTTCCACTGCCTCTCGAGGGAGAGAAAGCATTGAGACCCAGGTTCCACTGCCTCTCGAGGGAGAGAAAGCATTGAGAGCCAGGTTCCACTGCCTCTCGAGGGAGAGAAAGCATTGAGACCCAGGTTCCACTGCCTCTCGAGGGAGAGAAAGCATTGAGAGCCAGGTTCCACTGCCTCTCGAGGGAGAGAAAGCATTGAGAGCCAGGTTCCACTGCCCCTCGAGGGAGAGAAAGCATTGAGAGCCAGGTTCCACTGCCTCTCGAGGGAGAGAAAGCATTGAGATCCAGGTTCCACTGCCCCTCGAGGGAGAGAAAGCATTGAGAGCCAGGTTCCACTGCCTCTCGAGGGAGAGAAAGCATTGAGAGCCAGGTTCCACTGCCTCTCGAGGGAGAGAAAGCATTGAGATCCAGGTTCCACTGCCTCTCGAGGGAGAGAAAGCATTGAGATCCAGGTTCCACTGCTCCTCGAGGGAGAGAAAGCATTGAGAGCCAGGTTCCACTGCCCCTCGAGGGAGAGAAAGCATTGAGAGCCAGGTTCCACTGCCTCTCGAGGGAGAGAAAGCATTGAGAGCCAGGTTCCACTGCCCCTCGAGGGAGAGAAAGCATTGAGAGCCAGGTTCCACTGCCTCTCGAGGGAGAGAAAGCATTGAGAGCCAGGTTCCACTGCCCCTCGAGGGAGAGAAAGCATTGAGAGCCAGGTTCCACTGCCCCTCGAGGGAGAGAAAGCATTGAGAGCCAGGTTCCACTGCCCCTCGAGGGAGAGAAAGCATTGAGAGCCAGGTTCCACTGCCCCTCGAGGGAGAGAAAGCATTGAGAGCCAGGTTCCACTGCCTCTCGAGGGAGAGAAAGCATTGAGAGCCAGGTTCCATTGCCCCTCGAGGGAGAGAAAGCATTGAGAGCCAGGTTCCACTGCCTCTCGAGGGAGAGAAAGCATTGAGAGCCAGGTTCCACTGCCTCTCGAGGGAGAGAAAGCATTGAGAGCCAGGTTCCACTGCCCCTCGAGGGAGAGAAAGCATTGAGAGCCAGGTTCCACTGCCTCTCGAGGGAGAGAAAGCATTGAGATCCAGGTTCCACTGCCCCTCGAGGGAGAGAAAGCATTGAGAGCCAGGTTCCACTGCCTCTCGAGGGAGAGAAAGCATTGAGAGCCAGGTTCCACTGCCTCTCGAGGGAGAGAAAGCATTGAGATCCAGGTTCCACTGCCTCTCGAGGGAGAGAAAGCATTGAGATCCAGGTTCCACTGCTCCTCGAGGGAGAGAAAGCATTGAGAGCCAGGTTCCACTGCCCCTCGAGGGAGAGAAAGCATTGAGAGCCAGGTTCCACTGCCTCTCGAGGGAGAGAAAGCATTGAGAGCCAGGTTCCACTGCCCCTCGAGGGAGAGAAAGCATTGAGAGCCAGGTTCCACTGCCTCTCGAGGGAGAGAAAGCATTGAGAGCCAGGTTCCACTGCCCCTCGAGGGAGAGAAAGCATTGAGAGCCAGGTTCCACTGCCCCTCGAGGGAGAGAAAGCATTGAGAGCCAGGTTCCACTGCCCCTCGAGGGAGAGAAAGCATTGAGAGCCAGGTTCCACTGCCCCTCGAGGGAGAGAAAGCATTGAGAGCCAGGTTCCACTGCCTCTCGAGGGAGAGAAAGCATTGAGAGCCAGGTTCCACTGCCCCTCGAGGGAGAGAAAGCATTGAGAGCCAGGTTCCACTGCCTCTCGAGGGAGAGAAAGCATTGAGAGCCAGGTTCCACTGCCTCTCGAGGGAGAGAAAGCATTGAGAGCCAGGTTCCACTGCCCCTCGAGGGAGAGAAAGCATTGAGAGCCAGGTTCCACTGCCTCTCGAGGGAGAGAAAGCATTGAGAGCCAGGTTCCACTGCCTCTCGAGGGAGAGAAAGCATTGAGAGCCAGGTTCCACTGCCTCTCGAGGGAGAGAAAGCATTGAGAGCCAGGTTCCACTGCCTCTCGAGGGAGAGAAAGCATTGAGAGCCAGGTTCCACTGCCTCTCGAGGGAGAGAAAGCATTGAGAGCCAGGTTCCACTGCCCCTCGAGGGAGAGAAAGCATTGAGAGCCAGGTTCCACTGCCTCTCGAGGGAGAGAAAGCATTGAGAGCCAGGTTCCACTGCCTCTCGAGGGAGAGAAAGCATTGAGAGCCAGGTTCCACTGCCCCTCGAGGGAGAGAAAGCTTTGAGAGCCAGGTTCCACTGCCTCTCGAGGGAGAGAAAGCATTGAGAGCCAGGTTCCACTGCCTCTCGAGGGAGAGAAAGCTTTGAGAGCCAGGTTCCACTGCCTCTCGAGGGAGAGAAAGCATTGAGAGCCAGGTTCCACTGCCTCTCGAGGGAGAGAAAGCATTGAGAGCCAGGTTCCACTGCCTCTCGAGGGAGAGAAAGCATTGAGAGCCAGGTTCCACTGCCCCTCACTGTATCGCCAGCAGGATGCACACTTTTGTTGATCTCAGCACTAAAAGAGATTAGGTAACACTTGTCTGGGGGCTCAATGTCTCCCTGCATGGAAATAAAATGCAACGACCAACTTTTCTTTTATTTTAGTCCTATCATTTATTCATGACTCTTTCTTTGATTGCACATGCAATTTAACATTGCGGAAAATAAGCTGTTGATTAGCGTTTTAAGGAATTTATGACCCCCGAAAGGCGTTTTGTACCTTACTGATCGCTCTGATCTTTCATTTTCCATTTCTGTTCCCTGGAACCTTTCCAAAAGTCTTTAATGTCTCCTGAACCCCATGGGGATGTTTCATGTTTTATTATCCCCGGCGAAATCGTCTTTATTGATCCTTCATGTCTTCGCTCGGGGGGTCTGGGGGGGCCATGCTAATGGGCTCAGATTGTATACCCCTCCCTTGAGTTGAACTCCTCCACCAGTGGAACTGCCACCCTACCTATCCCTGAAATGCGAGGCTGTGCGACAAAACCAAGCAAGTGGGGATGTTGCGATACACGTACATGCCAGCTTCTACTAGCCCCGAAAGTCCAGCCATGCACAAATTAAAAAACAGTAGAAAAATGAACCCTGCGCAGAGGCAATTACAATATGCCGAAAACACAAATCAAGAGGTTCCTGTGTGCAACGAGAGGGATCTATCCCAGCCTATCCACCCCAATATCCTCCTATCTATCCCAGCCTACCCACCCCAATATCCTCCTATCTATCCCAGCATACCCACCCCAATATCCTCCTATCTATCCCAGCCTAACCACCCCAATATCCTCCTATCTATCCCAGCCTATCCACCCCAATATCCTCCTATCTATCCCAGCCTATCCACCCCAATATCCTCCTATCTATCCCAGCCTAACCACCCCAATATCCTCCTATCTATCCCAGCCTATCCACTTTCCAAAGGGGATCTAAGCAGGACTATAGAATTACTCTGCAATGCAATGCAATATGCAGACAGGGTGGGGCTTGGTGCTTAATAACAAATGACAGTGAAAACCACCTTGATGTGAACATGTCTGCGTACCTTCATTTTAATCACATGAAGCCCTTGATTCAGTGAAGCTGTCGTTCTGTATTGGTTGATCAGCAAAGGGCTTTTTGATTCCAGTATGCATTTTGATTGAATTAACCAGTGATTCTTTTAAGCGTTTTTCATCTTCTGGGATTTGTGTGCTAAGTACTTACCTCGCATGGTGATATTTGTGGGTTCAGGGAACAGGGGAACGAGGAGGAGAAAGGAGAGATAAACCAGGGACAGTCCATTGTACCGAAAGGAAATGGCTGAAAACAGAGCGAGAGAGAGAGAGTCAGAGAGCTACTGGAAAGGATACAGGCAGAGAGATAGTGAGATAGAGATAGAGAGAGAGAGAAAGAAAGAAAGAGAGAGAACGAGAGAGAGAGAGAGAGAGAGAGAGAGAGAGAGAGAGAGAGAGAGAGAGAGAGAGCTACTGGAAAGGATACAGGCAGAGAGATAGTGAGATAGAGATAGAGAGAGAGAGAGAAAGAAAGAAAGAGAGAGAACGAGAGAGAGAGAGAGAGAGAGAGAGAGAGAGAGAGAGAGAGAGAGAGAGAGAGAGAGAGAGAGAGCTACTGGAAAGGATACAGGCAGTTTACACATCAAAACAATCTTTACTGAATGAACTAAATCAGATTGAAAGGAGAACAAACAGTTCTGATGAAGTTCTCTTGAAGATTGTGAAACTTTGCTCCGGCAAACCACCCCAGAGAGAGAGGTCCTGAAGGATGGTTAGAATTCATTATACTGTGATTTCCATGTCTTGAAATCTGTTGTATCATACTCAAGGGTGTTCTGGAGAACAGCAGATCTTTACAATAGCCATATCGACAGGGCTGGCGAATCTCACCTAAAAAAATAGCCTGATCCCTGGAGAACCCTTAAATAACATGGGAGTAAGAGGCATGTTTCCAGTCTTTACTGCAGGTTTTAATTACCTCCTGTTTGTAAATGAAAACAACCCCCTGTTAGCGATACAGAAGCAGCATCACTCATCTGAAGAATGGAAATGAAGGTCCCTCACTCGCTTGCTTCTCAGTTTTGTACATCACTGTTGCATTTTAACAACAAAATTCAAATATAAAAAAGGAGTAAACTCATTGAAAATGTGGCCCATCCTTTAAAGGTGAAAAAACACCAAGGAATTATTCACATCTCATTTCTAGTGTTTTTAATTTTTTCATTAAAGCCTCTTTTTCTTTATACACAGTGCAGCATACGCATATGCCTACTGTCGATCCGGTCTTTATTTCCAAAAAAGATCAACAGTTATAAAAAATAAAACAATGATACTTACCTACTAAAAGAAAGAGGGGCAGCAGCAACTTGAAAATGACCCCCGAGGCGACGTCCCCAGCCATGTTCCCTTCACGAGGATCGGAGATACGAAAGGATAAGCCGCTGGTCACAATCTCATCGTGGCATTACATAGGGGAAGCAAAAAAAACACAGTCCTCTACGGAGGAACCTGTGGATCGGATAGATAAAGAGCTGCTTTAAAAAAACTCAATTCAAACCCACAAGGCGTAAGAAAAAAGTCAAATGCGTGTCATGAAGTCACCGGACTGACATGCTTTCTTCAGCAGACTCCTTGCCCGTTCTGGATGTCCGCGTGTGAAACGAGGCAGAGAAGCTCCTCACAAGCGCATGACCTCACTGATCAACCCTATAATCCACATGTGCTCACAAGTGGACTCCAGTTTGCAGTAAATGCCATCAGTGTTTTAAGGAACGCCTGGTCACTCAACCCCCAGGAGTGTCCACCACTGCAGGACTAGATCACCTCAGCGTTCCTCTCTTGATGTAAAAAAAAAAACCCACAGAAGACACAAGCAAAGAGAAGGACCCCACTGTGTCTCTGTCTCCCCCTCTCTCTCTGAACGGTTTATAACAGCTCATCATTTTTAATTTATTTTTTTAATCCAAGGGGAAGCAGACACATCTTCATTTTTCATCTCTAATATTCATAGCTGTTGGCTTCCCATTAGCAGTAAGTGTTTGCAGCTGACGCAGGTAGTTCAGGATTGTGGGAATGCTAATGCACTGCACTCCTGCAGGATGGGGGCTGGATGCAAACCCGAGAGCTGCTGCTGCAGCTGAGGTTGCCCATACGAACGAGCTCATCAGTAACTAAAAGGGAACCAGGGAATCATTCTCACTCTACATGACATTCTGTTGGAAGTGCGGCTGACTGTTAACATAGCAACAGCTTAAGATGGGTTTACTTCTTCTGCTCTCAATTAATGGATATTTATAAGTGCGGTTCTGGAAAGCCAGTGTACGGTTGTCATCAGCCTCGGTAGAGAGTACTGAAAGTGCTAATTAAGTTCACATTCAACAGAGACTGCGTGCAGTGCTTCACCACAATGGTAAGATTTAGATGGTGTTCTGAACTGAATGACGAGATGCAGTCCCTTTACTCCAATCACTTTCAAATCCCTTCAGGTGGCAAATGGAAACGTGGCTTTACTGTGTAACCTTAACGCACTCCTCTCCACCTGATGGTGACCCCATACCCAAGTGCTGTACCTGCAGTACAGGCAAATGCAATGCTTTTCAGAAGCACCTTCACCTAGAGCTAACACTGTACATTGTGTCTCGAATTACTGTGTATTTACAGGGTAGTCACTTATTTGAGAGCATGTGTACTTACACTTCATTGCAACGTTGTTCTGCATCCTTCCAATGTCCTTCATGTGGAAATCTTGTTGCACGATATATGCAAGTACACAATTGTATTAGAAAAGGGTTTGTGTTGGGATCCTAGCATGCAAAACCATTTACACATTGAGTACATTGTAACAATGCACAATAACACTGTAATTATGAGTACATGTGTATTTACTAAGTAGCTACTATGTAAATACACAGCAATCAGAGGCACTTCATGGAAACCGCTACCCACCTATATGTTAAAATAGTCACTGCTATGTCATTTATATTAGACTTTATTGTGCAGATTTTGAATACGTTAACATGTCTGTTTTATATACAGTAGCTCATGCTTTTACTGAACCTAGAACTCCTCATTCAATGTAGCAGCTTCCAGAACCGCAGAGAACGCAGCTCAAACCTCAACCGCACCGCAGCATGGTTTCACTGGGAAGAGTCCTGGGGCAGGCAATGAGTGCACGTGGGGTTCTGTGATGAAGCCATGAGGAGCAGGACCTCCAGTGATGACTTTTCTTCCCAGCACTTCTGATTTAGTCATTGGAAAAAATAACAAAACCATCCTGAATCTCCAAAATCGTTAACATCTCCAAACAGGAACCGCTGCCAAAAAAACTATTACAATCCTCGAACGAGCGCCAGACAGCAGCAGATCAGGATTAACCCTGGGGTTAAAAAAAAAACCTTCTCAATTAGTGTGTGGTGCATATTTAAAATGATTAGAGCTAGGATTGCTGAGCAGGCTCGGGATATTTTAATGACAGTGCAGATCCAAGATAAAAGGTACTATAAGTAACTACACTGTCCACTGAAGAGAGCGAAGGTCCAGCTCAAACTGACAATTTTAATAGGCTGGTAAGGCAAATGTCATGCGGTCATTTTAAAATGCAGAGCAGGACTTTTTGACTGCCTTCCCAAGCCGGGCTTTTATTGCCACCTATATCAGTAACTACTGATCCTGCTGTTAGTAAGTAATGATTACGAGCCTCCTGGGATTGTCAGTAAAATGCATTATACTGTGCTGCAGGATATTAGACTCCGGCGCCTACAGTTATGGACTAAAGAGGGTCATGCAATTCGAATCTGGAGGGGATATAGCCCAGGAGTTAGCATCTGTATGCAGGGACTGACATACCAGATTGAAGAAGCTCTACTCTACTGCATATAGACTTTCAAAAACAAAACTGGGTCTGGGTCAGGGAACAAGTTCTGTTTTTGTTGAGAGTTTTGAAGGCTCCTGAAGATGAAACCCAGTTTCAGATTAGAAACATCTATTCCAGAAAACCCACAACTTAGTTTGAAATTCCTGTCTTTCCCCGTGACTAATCTCCTCAACATCCCTGTATCAAAGTGCTCACCCTAACCCTAGCCCTAACCCTACCAGAACCATCTCTCTGTGAAAGCATACAGGAGAAAGCATCGTCTTCTCTGAAGCGTGGCCAGATACCAGAACCATCTCTCTGTGAAAGCATACAGGAGAAAGCATCGTCTTCTCTGAAGCGTGGCCAGATACCAGAACCATCTCTCTACGAAAGCGTACAGGAGAAAGCATCGTCTTCTCTGAAGCGTGGCCAGATACCAGAACCATCTCTCTGTGAAAGCGTACAGGAGAAAGCATCGTCTTCTCTGAAGCGTGGCCAGATACCAGAACCACCTCTCTGTGAAAGCGTACAGGAGAAAGCATCGTTTCAGTTTTCTGCAGCCATTCGTCTTGCCTGTCACAGTAATTACTGTTTGCTTGGAGACAGCCGGTGATGCCAGGAATCTCTTACTTGTTCTGTGTTTAAATTCAGCTCAGCTGCATCTTGAGATAATTGCTGTTGTTTATGGTTTTATTGACTTTCAAGTATAAAGACCACCCAGTATAAATAACCAGGAGATTTGCCACGCGGCAGGTAATCAATTTCTGATAAAGTGCCTCCCTCACCTGCCTTACTTAAAGTACACCCAGCGAACAAAAGAGAATTCCAGTAACTCTTACCTGATAGAGCATGTAATATCATCACTTCATATATCATTGTTAATTCCTGGATTTAAACAAATATGCTTTTCTGACTTAAATAGACATCTCGTATTTTGTTAATAAATAAATAAATAAATAACAAACTTTATCAACACATGACTGGAACATAATTTCACATTTTTCACAGCTTGAAAATCTGTGACATTAGACAGGAAACCACAGCAAAATGTTTGGTGTTCCCGATGCTCCTGGAAAATATATGCATCAGTTGATTCCAATAAAAGTGAGGATTGAATCATTTGTACAACTCCGCCCCAATGCCAGCCCACCTGCACCGTGAGGTCTGTAGAGTCTATGCGACGGTGTGGGGCAGCCGAGCAGCAGCACAAGCGTTTCTGTTGATTATTAATCAGTGACCTCTGCTCTGCAGCTCCCCCAGGGATACGCTAATTGAACCTGAAACCCAAAACACCACATCAGCAGGAAAACATAACAGGACCAGCAAGACCGTTCCCCCAGACGCGTCGCCTCCTCTTCTGATTATGAATATATATTTCATGCATTCAGCTTTTAAACCCTCCTGCATTACCGGTGCCTCTGCGTAATTCAGCTACACCTTGTCATGAACAGAGAGAGAAATGAGCTGAGGGCTCTTCCCAGCGGTGCTTCCTATCTGTGGCTTGATTGAAAAGAGAAACCCGGAAGCAAAAGGGACGGGTATCGGTGAAGCTTTTCCAGGTACCGTTTGCAGCGGTCTCGGGTTTTGAAGCGCAGTCCTTGGTTGAATCTATGCAGCTGGTTCCTGGTGTAACACGCCTAACCTTGTGGAATTCACTCCAGTGACAGCACTAAACTGTCTGCCATTAACTCCAACAAGTTACTCAGCAAGACAGCTCTCCAGTTAATGAAACCCTTCATTCACAGAGTCCCAGTGATGTTGCTGTTTGAACCCAGATCACCCTGATACCCGGTCCTGAGCATTAGCCACTAAACCTGCTCTTCATCAGTCGTGTGTACATGTAACTTTAATGTGCTTCTTAATCTCGTTTCCGCTGCACCCGCTGTGTGGTTTGTAATCCCTTTAAAAGTGTTTTTAAGATAAGCAGCATAGGCACTTTTTCAACCAGAGGGATGAATTCACATGCTCTTCCCAGAAATGACCCTGCATAACTTCCATTACCAAAACACAAAGGACCCTGAAAATGATTTCTTGTCAAAATTTAATACAATTTTTTTAGTGCTGTTCTAAGGAATATCATATGATCGAGCCATTAATTTATGAATTAAGTAAATTACAAGTTTACCCCAAACCTTATTCCTTGCCTCGCCTTCACTAGCTGATTGCAAGATTGCTATTCAGTCAGGTGACTGAACTATCGTTCTCTGTATAACAGACACTGTTCAAGGTGTGGGTGTTCCTGGAGCATTTAATACCAAAACGAAGGGACAGCCAGTGCTAATCAATTCCAGCACAGCGTTGATCAAAATTGCAATCAGCAGCATTCTGTTAAAATGAGCTTCTCACAATGGCAACAAAATTACTTGACTTGAAATCGCTGTTAATCAATTAAATCAGCCTCAAACGAAAGCAGTTCATCAATTATTAATGTCTCTAAAATATGAATTCTAATTCCAATTCCAGGAATTGGAATTGAAAAACAGCAGAGTGTGACGATTCTTTGAGGGTGTCGTCCAACCATCTCGAATCCGTCACTTCACATGATCAGCACGTCAGATGACCGGGTTGAATGTAAATATACCTTTTTATCTGGTGAAGAAACTTGAAGGAATATTCAACAAAGGTTTCTGCTTTAATGAACCCTCCACCCTCCCCTCATCCCCCACTCTCTACCTCCATCGATCTTTCAAAAGATAAGTAAAGCAGACAAAAGCTCAAACTGCACACTGACACAAATGTGTCTGCCAGTTTTCCTCATTTAAATTCAATATGATTTTTTTTTTTGTACAGATCTCAGCCAGGCTTTCACAGTCATTGATTTTTACCTTGGGTCTCACAGTTTCCCTTTGCCCATTTACGATCGTTTTGTCTTTTTTCCTTTGTCTCCGAGGCCTCTGCTTCCAGCCTGCCAGTGCTGTGGAGCAGGACAATGGTTTGTGAAGAGGCTTGATGATTCCTACCAGTCTGGACAGCATGCTGATCCCAATGTCAGAGGTAAGGTGTGCATCAAGGAACACGGGACCCATCCTCAGATCTGCTTTCCAACAGACTGGGAGGCGTAGATCGGGTCCATTCAGGGTTACGCCATTTAGACAGAACATTGTAGAAATGCTGCCTTCTACTGATAAAGGCCCTTCCAAGTCTCCCAGGCACCTCTGCATCAAACCCGACCTGATCCACGTCATGCTAGATTGGTGTCAGAGGTGAGAATAAAGCTTGGACCAGAGCCTTATAAAAATATCTTATTATTATTATTATTATTATTATTATTATTATTATTATTATTATTATTATTATTATTATTTAGAACAAGTGCAATTGTATTTTACAACAAAACATAAAAAGCATTAGTTTTTGTTTTCACTGCACATTATCTGCAAGTACAGCCAATTGTTTCCCCTGGTGTGCTTCAATACAGCTCTGGCTTTCCTGCAGGAGTTGTGAAAGTGATGAGTGCTTTTTTATTGGATTAATAAGCTTTCTCAGTCCATACCTGGGATTACACTCCGGCTAAATGAGACGCACTCTGTTGCCCATTATTTACCACAACCGGAAGCTGGGGTCAAGTTTCTTTCCATGATCACTCAAAAAAAACTTAAAATAAAGAAATGTGTCCAGGATATCAAACCTCTTCACTTAGCCTCTGTCCGAGACCTGGTGCAGAACTCCGAGTGCCCCGCAGCAGTAAGAGGAACTCACTCATGCATTTAGTTTTGAAGTTAAGAGACGAGGTTAAGAGCTGGCTTTTTTGCATTGTGGTTTAGACGCACACTTGTGGTGTGCAGGGTCAGCGGTTCACGCCCAGCCTCTGTCCTGTTACACACACAATGCAGCTTGGGTTGAAACCAGGATAAGTTTGCTGGTTTGTAGGTTAAATCAAAGGAAGCCTGCATGACATGATAACTCCACCTGGGCAGAACCAGATAAGGTGCTTTCCCTTTAAGGTGTTATTGTTGACCTCTATTTAAAATCTAGTATTCCCTCAGTAACAATAGCCACAGTGGGTAGATATTGAAATGTTATTTTCCATGGTTTGCAATAGAAACGGGTACTAAGGTGATATCTAGTGGGTGCAATCCACTAGGGGAAGATTATAGACAAAGGAGTCGTGGTTACATTTTGAGAGCTCTACAACATGTACACACATCAGCACGCCTTTAACTTTCTAACTTAGTAAGACAAACGCTATTAATGACAATTCACTGAGAATCTGCAGGATGTCCCACTGCTTAATAAACTACTGCTGTCCATGAGGAGCTACAATGTGGAAAGCAGCAACAGCAGAGCAGATACATTCTGACACTGTGGCTGGACAAAGACACACATCACAGATTGTTAGACCATGATGCAGATGAAAAGCCCAGTGATGTTGAAACCACAGTGCCACCCTGTGGAACAGAGTAGGATAGACACCAGGACCGGTGCTGTTTTTCTCCTCCTGCCAATAAAAATGTGCTGCCACGTGGTTAAGAAAGCATTTGGATTGGGGGGAGTGAAGGTTATAACCACATCTATCCACCCGAAGCAGTCATACTGAAGCCAGCAATATTGCAAGATTATTTGACCACTTCCCCTTATTGAGTTGTATTGACAATGCCCCTTCGTCTCAAGGTTACATCCTAGTTTAAGGAACATCCAATTGAAAATGAACGATATACAAACATTCAAAATTAACAATATTTTACTTCTTTCAGAAAAAAAAGAAACGTTTCTCTTCAAAACTGTGCAGCACGGCTTATGTAATGTACACAGGAGCATTCTCTTTGGAAAAAAAATAAATTAAAAAAGCAGAACTTGTTCCACCAGGGTGTGAATGCTGTGTGTTCAGAGTGTCAGATCAGCGCTGCCAGCTCCACCAGGGTGTGAATGCTGTGTGTTCAGAGTGTCAGATCAGCCCTGCCAGCTCCACCAGGGTGTGAATGCTGTGTGTTCAGAGTGTCAGATCAGCTCTGCCAGCTCCACCAGGGTGTGAATGCTGTGTGTTCAGAGTGTCAGATCAGCGCTGCCAGCTCCACCAGGGTGTGAATGCTGTGTGTACAGAGTGTCAGATCAGCCCTGCCAGCTCCACCAGGGTGTGAATGCTGTGTGTTCAGAGTGTCAGATCAGCGCTCCAGCTCCACCAGGGTGTGAATGCTGTGTGTTCAGAGTGTCAGATCAGCGCTGCCAGCTCCACCAGGGTGTGAATGCTGTGTGTTCAGAGTGTCAGATCAGCGCTGCCAGCTCCACCAGGGTGTGAATGCTGTGTGTTCAGAGTGTCAGATCAGCGCTGCCAGCTCCACCAGGGTGTGAATGCTGTGTGTTCAGAGTGTCAGATCAGCGCTGCCAGCTCCACCAGGGTGTGAATGCTGTGTGTTCAGAGTGTCAGATCAGCGCTGCCAGCTCCACCAGGGTGTGAATGCTGTGTGTTCAGAGTGTCAGATCAGCGCTGCCAGCTCCACCAGGGTGTGAATGCTGTGTGTTCAGAGTGTCAGATCAGCTCTGCCAGCTCCACCAGGGTGTGAATGCTGTGTGTTCAGAGTGTCAGATCAGCTCTGCCAGCTCCACCAGGGTGTGAATGCTGTGTGTTCAGAGTGTCAGATCAGCGCTGCCAGCTCCACCAGGGAGTGAATGCTGTGTGTTCAGAGTGTCAGATCAGCGCTGCCAGCTCCACCAGGGTGTGAATGCTGTGTGTTCAGAGTGTCAGATCAGCCCTGCCAGCTCCACCAGGGTGTGAATGCTGTGTGTTCAGAGTGTCAGATCAGCTCTGCCAGCTCCACCAGGGTGTGAATGCTGTGTGTTCAGAGTGTCAGATCAGCTCTGCCAGCTCCACCAGGGTGTGAATGCTGTGTGTTCAGAGTGTCAGATCAGCGCTGCCAGCTCCACCAGGGTGTGAATGCTGTGTGTTCAGAGTGTCAGATCAGCCCTGCCAGCTCCACCAGGGTGTGAATGCTGTGTGTTCAGAGTGTCAGATCAGCGCTGCCAGCTCCACCAGGGTGTGAATGCTGTGTGTTCAGAGTGTCAGATCAGCCCTGCCAGCTCCACCAGGGTGTGAATGCTGTGTGTTCAGAGTGTCAGATCAGAGTGCCTCATCATACCTCTCTGGGCTTTACAATGCTTACCTATGCTGCATGCTTCCACTATAATAACGATAAAACCTAAGAAAGAAACTTGTAAAATGTTATATTTCTATAATATTTAAACCTGCCAGATAGTGGCTCCGGGGTTTCATTTAGAGTATGTGTTGTAACATTAACACAGACCCCAATATTGCAGACGCCTCCATAGTTGAAATTCCTGTGTGCAACACGTGGTATTTCTGCACAAAAGCACAGTGTCACATGTGTGCTCTTTCAATAAACGCACTTCTGATCAGTTCCTTGTATTAGGGTTTTGTAACAATAAATAAATAAATAAACAAACAACAGAACCATCTTTGTCTAAACTGAAGTCGCTAAGTTTACAGCTGGTGCGCGCATATCACTTCAAAGTGTCCCAGTATAACATATAGAGGGTTGTTAATGAAGACACTGGGCTGGGTTCTGTTGCATAGTACAGTATTGATTAACATCTCCACGTCATTAGAGGTGCACACACACGCGCCCCATTGAAGAATAGCGTCTTTCACAGGAGGGGTGTGTCCTGCCATAGCGTTGTATAACACAGATGAAAAGAATGGGTTAATTCACTCACAAACATAGCAAAACGGTATTACAGCGAAGCCTGTGAATGTTATCGCAGTACAGGGCTATCTTGTGACTGTATAGAGCTCGGGGGCTGTAGTCAATGCAGTGTGTGGGCAGAATTACTTATGAAACAAGTCCCCTCTACAGCTACGGGCAAAAGTGTTGCGTCACCCTATTATGAAGTCATTTGGCTTCATGAAGTCCAGTGAAACCTGCTGAATGATGTCACGTTAGCTTATTGAATTACACGCCGCTTTGCAGTTTTCCAGGTACTTAACGAAAAACTGACGAAAATGAAAAAATGTGACATTTCGAAATCCAACATTAAATACTGTTCTACTATTATGGCTTCCGGTAGACTCATGCGATTTTGTCTCAATCCTAAAATTCTAGGTGATAGAAAACGTTGCAACTCCACCGAACACCCTTCGCTCCAAAAACAACGTTTTTTTGGGTATTGGGGGAAAAAATCAATCTGTTAAATAGCTTTGAGGAACTGAAACTACAAGCAGAACTATAAGAAGCCGAGTCTATGTTATGTACGTATTTATATCTCTTAACTTGTACTGCAGCAGGGCACCGCACAGGAGCGGTGTTTAGCTTCAGTGTTGCACAGGGGCTGTGTGGACGCAGAGAGGGGGCGGGGACGGCGTGTGGAGTGCCCTTTTCTCGTCCACTACACTGTGCACGGTGTGCAGGCTTGGCTCAGCACGTAGGTCCCTCTTTTTCTGTCAATTACGGTAAATATGGTAAACGTTTCCTGGTCACGTGTTCCCGAAAAGTGTGTGCCTTTTTCCTTGTTGCTGTAAATTAACCCGGAGGAAGGGGAGGGAGAGAAGAGTGAGATCTGTACTAAACCGAGCGAGGAAGCAGCTAGCACCACAGGCGAGTGTTGTGACGGGAGGGAGGACCTTGGGGACAGCGCAGAGGAGCGAGTCTAACCGAACCGCTGATCCGGCTGCACTACGCACTGGATTATTAGAGCTGTTTATGATTGTGAGCATGGTGGCGTCCCGTTGAGTGGTGTTGGAATAAATATTGTTGTTTTTTGTGTGTTTGTTTTGGATACACCAGCATGGGTGTGTGCCACAGCCTGAGGTCTCGGGTAATAGGACCCCAGTCTTCAATCGCCTACACGGGGCGCGGGGGTGGCACGGGCGGGACAGAAGGGGACCAGGGACATGCGGACCTTGCCTCGGACCCACAACTCAGGGACAGGCTAAGGGCAGAGGAGAAAGCGCGGATGAAGGCGGAAAACAAGCGGAGCCGGAGCATAGACAAGAGCCTGAAAGCCGAGAAAAGGGAATACAAACAGACGCACAGGCTGCTGTTGCTGGGTAAGTACAGAGAACACGTTTTGCCCTTAATAATACTGCTAGCATGGCTCGGGTTTGCCCTGTTAAAGAGAACGTAATGTCAGCACAGCGGCGTTTGTAAAGTCTTCTCGTTCGTTTAACTTCTGTAACGGGTTTGTTTGTCAGACGGACTCGCACTGGTCGTGCAAGGGACTCTGGGTTAACTGTTTACCGTGTACCGCCACGCAGGGCAGCTACCAGCTGATAATACAGATATCCAGTGTGACTCTTTCAAGTGATGCGGTGTGACCCGTTCCGGGCAGAGCGGTCACACCTGGCAGGTGGAGACGCCACGTGACGTCACGAGGAGAGTCTAAAGCAAGGGTCTGAATAAAGCAAAGTCTCCACTTATTTAGAGCGAGACCCCATCATTCCTTTAAGAGTTTCACTACTAAAAACAAAGTGCTAATTCATCTGGGGTATTTATAAATCTCTCTCTCTCTCTCTCTCTCTCTCTCTCTCGATTTATATATTGTCAGTTGGCACTCATGTGGATGCTGTGAGCTTGGCATGTCTGAAAACAGGGTTAGACAGGGTTTGAGTGGAAAGGGACAAGCTTGCTCTCTCCTGTTCTTGAACCACCTTCATGCGCGCCTGTACCTGACACATGCATTTCATTGGAGGGATGGCATTCCTGCTTTTACTAGGAGTTTAATAAGACACACGCCCGGGCTTGTTATCTGTACACACTGGGGCTACTCAAGCTCATTGTAAAACCAGGACGAGTGAAACTGCTATGCAAGAGGGGTCTGATCCCTGTATCTACTGTAATCAGTTGCAACTATCTCTTTACTTCTTCTCTTCATCTTTAAAAAAAAAAAAACTGAGAAATTCAAGAATATTTCAGCTTTGAATTTGAATTTGAAAAGAATAACATTTTTATTGCTCAAAACAGGATTTCCCAGCACTTGGAGCAATAGCCACGTGACATGACTGGCCTAGAGCAGGGGATTGGTTTTAAACTCCGGTCCTGGAGGGCTGATCCGTTCCTGGTTTAATGGGTATCACATGATTAAGTGCTTTAGGACCTGGTCAGGGGTTCAGTTAAGGACATGGTTGGAACAAAGACCTGGAAACGCAGCGGCTCCTTCAGTCCATTCCAATCCAGTCTTTATTGACCTGATTTGACGTCGCTCTGGTCTACAGTACTGGTGCTTCCAGTGACTCGGGGCACGCGGTGTCATTTCCTCCTGCCTCAAATGTAATCGAGTTCTTGAAATTCGTAGAAATTGGGTGAACATGGGGGGATCCTGTTTGAAATGTAAAGAGATATTCAACTGTTCTTTAATTCTCAATTAGCTGAGCAGAAGTCTAATTTGCGCCACTGCAGTGAGAACGTACAGATCTCTCGAGTGTAAAATACAGCTGTTACTCCAAGGGGGCTGGGTATCAGTGCAGGGACAGCCAGCAGCATCTGCACTATTGAGGGAGGCTGCACCCCTTGCCAGCCCCGGCTTCCTCAGTGTGCCTGACTTTCTTTTATTGCACAGAATGGCTGTCTGGTGATTTAACTTGGTATATTGGCAGACACTTTTTACAGCAGCGTTGTCAGTCAGGGTAGCGCCGTTCACTCCCCTGGATTCACACTCACTGGGCAGTTTCAATACTGTGCCTGAAGGGCAGAGCTGCTGCCGTCAAGGGGCTGTTACTCGTGAGTAGATTAAAAAAAAACAAATAAAATAAAACATTTTCAAATAAATCCATGTATTATTTTGTTTGGTGCTGTGCGTCGTACGGCACATTCGCTTGTCGCATCGCGTCCTGTGTGCGAGGCAGTAAAGTAAAAGACAGAGCATTAGGGACTGACCCATAGAGCCGTCTGCCAGTCCACCCAGGATTTATTTAACATTCGATACAAACAACATAACGTGGTGTACATAATTCAGGTAGTTTTCTAAATACAAATGTTTGAAAGACGTTTAGAGGGGGAAATATGTGTGTAAGTGAAATCCTTTCATGAACTCCACAAGTCGTCCCTTGTCTGACGAAATTAAAGAATATAAGGGCACTTTTAAAAAAGCTGCCCCTTCTGATCATTCTTGCAGCCAGGGGATAAAGAGGGCAGTGTTTCAGTCAGCCCCACAGCTGCAGCTCTGCAAATTCAAAACTAACTATGTCAATTGTGTTGCTTATTCAGAAGTGAGTTCAAAGTTTACCTGAGCAAAGCCTTTCGCGTATACCAGAAAACGGACAAGTTGTAATACAGGGATCCGCTGTGAAAGGGGTGTGGCATCTAGACAAGGGGTGTGGCATCTAGAAAATGGGTGTGGCATCTATAAAAAGGGGGTGTGGCATGTAGAAGAAGGCTGGGGTTACAGTGTGAGCTGTAGAGAGCTGAGGGGCTTGTGAGGATCAGTCCTCCTCAGACACGTTTCCCAGAGCAGCCAGGTCAGGGTTTATGAATGGAATTGTGGCATGGATATTGTTCACGTTTCTCAACTGCTGCTGACCCATCTAGCCTGACCCTTTCATTCTTCATTCAACAAATAGGGACCCTTACACGCTGATCGTGTCCGTCCGTCTGCTTCTCGATATCACGTCTTCACACTGTACGGCCGCTTCCTTCACTGTAAGAGATGCTTGTCAATACTTTTCAATGTTTCAACCCAGCCTGTTTCAACCCAACCTGTGACATGAATGTAGCTCCTAACACGGCTCAGCCATTCTAGATGGCATGGAAGTACAAATCTCTTTTTCTTAGAAGTACTACCTGGACTGCAGTCCCCCCCCCCCCCCCCCCATTCGTGTCAGTGGTTTTGCTATAGCTTTAGATAACTCTTAGGACTGAATGTGCAAGGATCCCACCCCACATCCTGGCTAACTGGAAAAAACACTTGTGTGCCTGGCCAATGGCGAGGCTCAATTTGAATATATTCTGCCCTTTTTTTTCATGGTTCGTTGTTGAAGAATCACATGGACTTGCAAACTGTCTAGACTGCTGTATACCACAATGTACAGCATGCCTTCAGCTTCGGACACTTACTAATAACTGTGTCTGCTTCGGCTCAGCTGGCATCTTCTTAAAGAGGGACTATGCATGCTGGGTTGGCACTAGCAGTTATGCCACTGAAGCTGACACACACACTACCCTGGTGAAAGGGTGCCTTGCATGGTTGTGTTGGAATTGAGCATTCAGTAGTCCTGTTGGGTGAGTGTTTAAACACAGGGCAGATCTTCACACAGCTGTGTGCTGAGCGTACGTTCAGTAAAAGTACAGATTTCTCATCAGCGTTTGAATGGGGCATGCCCTAGTTGGAGGCTGCAACTGGGAAATCGAGGTCCAGTCTGCCACACAGTTTTATACAATGGAAAAGATCTAAGAGAATAACTAGTGATCGATCAAGATGTGGTTAGAAAGCACAGACAACTGTTAGTGGAAGACCACGGCTGCAGAGGAAACCGTCATTCAATAAGCACTGTAATCCAAGCCTTGCTAGCAGCTTGTCTGTGGATCAGGACCGTGCACAAGAAGGTTGTCTGTGGATCAGGACCGTGCACAAGAAGCTTGTCTGTGGATCAGGACCGTGCACAAGAAGCTTGTCTGTGGATCAGGACCGTGCACAAGAAGCTTGTCTGTGGATCAGGACCGTGCACAAGAAGGTTGTCTGTGGATCAGGACCGTGCACAAGAAGCTTGTCTGTGGATCAGGACCGTGCACAAGAAGCTTGTCTGTGGATCAGGACCGTGCACAAGAAGCTTGTCTGTGGATCAGGACCGTGCACAAGAAGCTTCACAGGATGCATTTTCAGGGCGAGCACCTATGCTTGCTGTGAAAAACATTTTCCTGGCAATTTGATTACTTCATTTATTTTGTTATGTCTTACATTTGCAGGAAATGACTGATTTGAATTGGTGCCTGTATATCTCTCGCCTCAAAACGACTTTCTCGTAAATGCACATTTTAAAACTCGGCAATTTGTGGCCTAGTGGTTAGGGCGAGTACAGGCATTCAGGAAATCCTGGTTTGAAATATTAGCACAGTGTGTAACGTTGTGTGTGTGTGTATGTGTCTCGCTGTCACTGCTGTGGCTCCCACTCCATCACATTAAGAAGCATGCAAGTGAGGACCCTGTAATACTGTTGCACCGTGCATTACCCTACAGTACTAGAAGACTCTTGTGTCATTTATGTTGGAGTAAATTCATTCATCAACAGAAAAAATATATTGCTTCAGTGAACTTAATAAATTATTAGATTCAAATACCAAAGTTCAGGTGCATAGGTGCGTTCTGCTGTGTGCTGCGAGGAATGAATTTTGCACTGATCTCTGATCCTCAGGTATTTTACAACAGTGTCAGCCAGAGATATCTCCTGACCTCTGCACACACACGCTTTGGTTTCTTTGTAAAAATGTACATTCAGAACGGTCAGGCAGGAGGTTTCACTCGCAGTCAAGCTGCAGTGTATTAGAACGCAGGCCTTGTTCACTGTCTAGTTTGTTTACATTCTCCCAAAGGTAGTTTCAGCTGCAGAGACACAAGATTAACTGTGATGGCAGGATAGTTTGGCTACAGATCATTTCTTTTTTTTCTTTTAGAGAATGTGCATGTTTGTCTTTCATTTGTCTTTCCTTGAAGAAAAAAACAAACAACTCAAACTACGTGTTACGTGATTATTGCGCTGGTTTGTAAAGGACTTGCAGCCGTGCATGATCAAGGAATGTTATTTTAATAGGGGTAGATCGGTTTCTGCCTATGCGGTGCTGATAAACACAATGTCAAAATTGCAAGCAGTCATTATGTTCAATGTATCCTGCCTGCTGTAGCTGCGTTTTTATGAAGAAATGCAAGGAGCACTGCCCTCTAGTGGATGCCTGTGTGATTGTTTCAGTACGGATACAGTGTGAACTGCAGTGATAAAAGCTCCTGAGCACATGGTTCGTTTTTTATTTTCATTTAGGTTTCTATAACTTCATTAAGAAATGCCTGCTTGTGTATCACTTTAGGTTTTGGAGGTTAAATTAAAAGAAACTAGAGAATTCCACTACAGTACTGAGTTTAACAGTTCAGTCTTGAATCTGCGTGGGGGAGGGACCGGGTGGCTCATAGTGAAGCTGGATGCTGGAGTGAAAGGCTGTCACGTTCCCAGTTACTGGAGGAGTGCGTTAAGTCAGGGTTTCCCAGTCCAGGTCCTGGGGTCCCCCTGTGTCTGCTGAGTTTCATTCCAGCTGCGCTCTCAATTACTGAACTAGACCCTTCATTGAACTGATCATTAGCTTAATCAGACCTTTTCAACTGCTTTCAGCTTTTATACAATTGGAGATTTCAAGTTAACTATACCATTTTATAAGAAACTTGAAATCGTCTACTTGTTAGGAGCTGAGAACAATTAAAAAGGTCTAATTAAGCACATGATCAGTTCAATGAAGGGTTTGATTCAGTCCTGGAGAGCTCAACAGAAATGAAACCTGGCAGACACAGGGGTCCCCTGGAACCAGGAAAGGGAAACCCTGTGTAAAGAAACACACACACACACACAGACACACACACACCCTTAACAAAGGGCACTTAGTTAGCACTGTGTTACCCTCCCACACGAACTGTAGGGGTAATCCACAATCGGCTACAGTGTTCCAAAGCTTAATCAGCTGATTAGCCATGATTTGATCAAAATAATAGCAGGACTTTATCCAGAATCTTGTCAGTGGTGTCTTAGTGCAGTATGTTATTCCGTCAGATATAATGCAGTCTTTAGTGGTTATGACTTCTATATTTATTGATTGATTTATATATATATATATATGCAGATGTTGTTTTTGTCGTGCCCTCCATTCTTGTGGTTCGGTACACTCGATACTGAATCACAGGGGTTCCAAACATGAAGCTCTGGTTCTAATTTGGGACTCAGTAAAGAAAGAGGAAGCCTCTTTTTGCTCTGTGATAAGGTTATTTATAGAACGCAGACACACTGATGGTTCCAGGAAAGCCTGAGTGTTCTAGACAGAGCCCCCGCGCGCTTTCTGAACGGGGGCGTGTGCAGTGCGTGGCTCTTTTAAATGAGACGATGACCTCAGGTAAGCGGTATGCCCGGAGCTCCGGCTCGTCTGACACCTTCTCCCCAAGCCAGGGCACGTCCCACGGTTACAAATGGATCATTTGTCGCTATTTTTAGCCCAGGGTTGTAAATAGAAAACGGGATGGCATGCAAAACTTAGCAGCAGTGGCATTGTTTGCCATGGAGCAGTGAAATGTGTGTGGAGAGGGTGTAGTGAAAGGGGGAGGAATTTGGGAGAAGTTTTCGGACTGTGTAAACTTCTTATTATTTATTACTGTATGTATTCGTTTTCTCTGAACAGAGAGGTTTGTTTAAAAATACAATAACACAACATACCCTAACTTAAAGTATTGTAAGAAAACCCCGCTCAATACAGTGTGAAACGCTTGAAATGAAAGCGATGTGTTCTTTACTTGGAGTTCAGGCTGTAGTTTCAGGAACACGCATGAAAATGAAAGCACTTTTGTTTTTGAGCTAATTCTGTCTCGAGCTTCATGACAGTTCTATTTTTAAACTGCAGAAAGGTCAATGTGTCAAGGCAATGGTTTCATAACTGCTCAGTTTACTTGATTAAAGACAAACTTACTTCGTTCAGAAGTCACGGGTTTGGCATCTCACGTGCCTGGCCAAGGGTCCCAGTTTTAAAAAAGCCTCAATTTAAATGAGTTACGTTTGTTAAGACTATGAAAAGTCTATATTTTATTAAATCATGATTTGTTTTTGTGTTAAACTGTATTTTTGTAGATTTGAAGACCTCTTGGCTTTGCCGAACCATAAGCATTCTCAACAATTGTTCTTATACTCAAAGGATCCCCATGAAAAAACACGAATGATTGCGCATTCAAATATTAATGCAATTGACAAGGTACTAAAAACAGAAACGGCAATTGGTTCTGAAATTAGGAATAACGGTGTGTTGTTTTTTTTTTATAAATACTTTTTCATGTTAAATTAAATATATGTAACAATGCCACCTTGCTTGGACCACCAGAATGTATGAATGTAACCGATTCAAAAAGTGAATCTGTAGTATATACAGCAGGGCAGCAAAGGTTTACACAGAACACTGTGTTGAGAAGTGGAAACACTGAAACAGCTGTGAGCAGATGTTTGAAAGGGAATAAACAACTTGTATTGATTATGAAGAAGCAAACAGGTGGGAATGTGTGGAATGTCCGAGTTGATGTTGAAAAAGTCAACCCCCCTCAAACACACACACACACTGACACACACACACACACACTGATACACACACTGACACAGACACACACACTGAGACACACACTGACACACTGAAACAAACACACTGAGACACACTGACACACACACACACTGACACACACACTGACACACACTGAAACAAACACACTGAGACACACTGACACACACACACACTGACACACACACTGACACACACTGAAACAAACACACTGAGACACACTGACACACACACACACTGACATACACTGACACACACACACACACACACTGACATACACTGACACACACAGACTGACACACACACACACACACACACGCACTGACACACACACTGAGACACACTGACACACACACACACACACACACACACACACACACTGACAAACACACACTGAAACAAACACACCGAGACACACTGACACACACACACACACACACACACTGACATACACTGACACACACACACACACACTGACACACACTGAAACAAACACACCGAGACACACTGACACACACACACACACACACACACTGACATACACACACACACACACACGCACTGACACACACACTGAGACACACTGACACACACACACACACACACACACACACACACTGACAAACACACACTGAAACAAACACACCGAGACACACTGACACACACACACACACACACACACTGACATACACTGACACACACACACACACACACACACACACACTGACACACACTGAAACAAACACACCGAGACACACTGACACACACACACACACACACACTGACACACACTGAAACAAACACACTGAGACACACTGACACACACACACTGACACACACACTGACATACACTGACACACACACACACTGACACAGTCACACACTGAAACAAACACACTGACACAGACACACACTGAGACACACACTGAAACAAACACAAACACACTGACACAGACACACACTGAGACACACACTGAAACAAACACACACACACTGACACAGACACACACTGAGACACACACTGACACACACTGAAACAAACACACAGTTGATGTTGAAAAAGTCAACCCCCCTCAAACACACACACACACAGACACACTGAGACACACACGCACTGACACACACACACACACACTGATACACACACTGACACAGACACACACTGAGACACACACTGAAACAAACACACACACACACACTGACAGACACACACACACTTTTTTTAATGGATTGTTTCTGAAATTCACAATAATTCCTGGGTGTTTCCAGCCGTATGCTTTGTTCTGGGTTTGAATAAAGTAACAGAACAACGCTTTATATTTTGAACGAGGAAATATTATATGGGGGTAACATTTGCAAAAAAGAAAAATTTCCAAAGATTCCAAATTAGAATTTTATTTCAACATAATGGATGTGTCGGCCTCAGGAATTAAATCAATGCATTTATTTTTTTTATTTACAGATTTTTTTGTTTTTTGTTTAAGGAACTTTTGAGTTATTTTAAAAGGAGGCAGCAGTGAAAGATTAGTAGACAAATCGCACATTTTTGTGACGTCGTCTATCAAAGTGAGCTGACTTCAGTAATTGAAATTATTAACCCTTTCAGAGTACGTCTGTTTGCAAGACGTTTCGAATGAATAAAGAGAAACGCACTTCAAAGGGTGTTGTATAAATGGCTTTATCGAAACGCAGCTGATCATGTGTGCTGTGTTTGTTGGGAATTCAATATGCGTGTTCTTAAAGGAGGTTCTGTTAAAACGATAACAATCGCTGGTATGGAAAGTGGTGCTTCCTTAACTCCAGTGAATGCCTCATTGTGGGGAACTATTTGACTAAGCCTGCAACTGACAAATATACCCTGATCTCAGATATCTGAGGAACTTAACTGGGCTCCATATACCAGGAAAAAGCCTGAGGGTTGCATTATTAGGATAGAGAACACACACGCACGCACACTGACACGCGCACACACACTAACTGAAACGCACGCACACGCACACCCACAAACCCATTTAAAGTTCCATATCTCTTCACTCCCCCTGCTTTGTGAGATGGAACTGAACAGTATACACAAGTTCTGTGCTGGGGCCACTTGAAGCCACAGTCTTGTGTGTGTGCATTTCATATTGATGCACAGTTAGTGTTTGTGGGCAGGCTACGGAAAGTTGACACCCTGAATGTTGATGTTTTGTTTTTTTTTGCTGTTGCTTGCCTGTTATTGTGGTGCATGGATTTTACTGTCTGGGATATCAAGTGCTGTTTAAAGAGGCTGTTTAAAAATACAGTAGTAACCGAAATATTACAGTTTGTAAAAATGAAAAATAAACTTGCTAACCTTGCTATTGTCATAACAGGTAAGAGAGTTCCAGATCTGATGTTGCACGGCATGTTGGGAAGGGGAATTGACGTGGGTATTTTCACCTGTTTGTAGTAGTTATGCTGTCACTGCTGCATGTATTTTGGAGGAGTAAAACTTTGCAGTTTGTGGCACTTGGTTTCCAAGCAGACATCATTGCCTGGAGAAGCCTCTAAAGGACGAGGGTTGAGATCATTCCTTTTTCTTTTTTTTTTGTTCGTTTATGAAACACTTTTCCAGACCAATCTGTGAACTCTTTGATCTTGATTGCATGGCTGCAGGGTAAATAGTTTGACCAAAATAGTTTTTTCTGTTTGCAGTAAAAAAAAAAATTTCAAAACTAAGAAACCCAAGGTAGTGGTTAATGATGTGGAAGCTCTGCGCTGCACTCCAGCACTGTCTCACCCCGGCACAGGTCCCTCAAGTAAGAAACATGCATTGTTTGCTTTCAAACAAGGAAAGACAGCCCATTGCATATGTAATGTACGTCTTTAGAAATGTTTCTAGCTGCTTCAGCCTTGTACAGAACTCCCTCTCAAAGGGGATGCTTTGCAGTCCTCTGTGACGAATGTGACACAGAACTGTCTCCTTCCACTAAAATTCACAAGACACAATGTACTTCTTTACTTTAACTCTGCAAAACTGGAACAGCCAGCTAATGTTACTGGAAATACAAAATAAGCACATGCGATTTTTCAGGGTGAATCTTCTCTCCAATGTCCCGATAATGAATTATTAAATAGTATTTGACTGCTTTCATTAGAATAGCTAACAGGCTACCGAACTCCATTGAGAATGTGAGCTGTTTGAAAATAGAATGCATGCATTTTCTTTACATTCTGTATGTATTTTTATATGGACAGGGCAAAGACATGCAGTTACAATAGACTTGATTCCACCACCTATATGCCCAGGTGTATTCAAATATATTGATATCGAAATGCAAACCACTCACAATTGAAAGCCTAGTGAATAGGGTGCAGAGTTCTTGCTACAGTATCTGAATGTGTATAGGAACCTTGTTATGTTTTTTAAGCTTTGTGGTACTAGTGTTTAATGGTCCAGTGTTTATTATCCTCAGACACTGACACTTGCCAGAAATCTCCCTTTAAGACAAGGTCAGTTTGTGCCTCTTAATGTGTAAGGCTACAGTAGGGTGGCATTTCAGTTTTATCACCAAACAGAGCAACCATGAGTAAAGGAGGGGATGCAGAACGGCTGATGGCTCTCATCTTTAATACAGTTCAACACAGGCTAAATTACATTTACATAAAACAATCTAAAAGCAGAAGGGTTATAAATAGTGCTGTCAATTCTGCGCGGGACTCTCTGAGATGAAGCTGTTTAGGGGGTTCATTCTGCGCGGGACTCTCTGAGATGAAGCTGTTTAGGGGGTTCATTCTGCGCGGGACTCTCTGAGATGAAGCTGTTTAGGGGGTTCATTCTGCGCGGGACTCTCTGAGATGAAGCTGTTTAGGGGGTTCATTCTGCGCGGGACTCTCTGAGATGAAGCTGTTTAGGGGGTTCATTCTGCGCGGGACTCTTTGAGATGAAGCTGTTTAGGGGGTTCATTCTGCGCGGGACTCTCTGAGATGAAGCTGTTTAGGGGGTTCATTCTGCGCGGGACTCTCTGAGATGAAGCTGTTTAGGGGGTTCATTCTGCGCGGGACTCTCTGAGATGAAGCTGTTTAGGGGGTTCATTCTGCGCGGGACTCTCTGAGATGAGGTGAAGCTGTTTAGGGGGTTCATTCTGCGCGGGACTCTCTGAGATGAAGCTGTTTAGGGGGTTCATTCTGCGCGGGACTCTCTGAGATGAGGTGAAGCTGTTTAGGGGGTTCATTCTGCGCGGGACTCTCTGAGATGAAGCTGTTTAGGGGGTTCATTCTGCGCGGGACTCTCTGAGATGAAGCTGTTTAGGGGGTTCATTCTGCGCGGGACTCTCTGAGATGAAGCTGTTTAGGGGGTTCATTCTGCGCGGGACTCTCTGAGATGAAGCTGTTTAGGGGGTTCATTCTGCGCGGGACTCTCTGAGATGAAGCTGTTTAGGGGGTTCATTCTGCGCGGGACTCTCTGAGATGAGGTGAAGCTGTTTAGGGGGTTCATTCTGCGCGGGACTCTCTGAGATGAAGCTGTTTAGGGGGTTCATTCTGCGCGGGACTCTCTGAGATGAGGTGAAGCTGTTTAGGGGGTTCATTCTGCGCGGGACTCTCTGAGATGAAGCTGTTTAGGGGGTTCATTCTGCGCGGGACTCTCTGAGATGAGGTGAAGCTGTTTAGGGGGTTCATTCTGCGCGGGACTCTCTGAGATGAGGTGAAATTGTTTAGGGGGTTCATTCTGCGCGGGACTCTCTGAGATGAAGCTGTTTAGGGGGTTCATTCTGTGCGGGACTCTCTGAGATGAGGTGAAGCTGTTTAGGGGCTGGGGGCTGGGATACTGTTTGCCAAGCAGTGCGTAAAACAGGCCCCTATTCCCATAGCTTCAAGATTTAAAAAATCTTACATTAGGGACTTTTTTTTTTTTAATCCCATTTTGATTAAGATGAGCTGGTATTTGATCATTAAAAAATATATATATATTAACGTTTGATACATTAACGACAAAGGCAATATATCGCATTGAATACAAAACCCCTGTGTTGTGCAATACATTGGAACAGTTTAACCAGTATTGAGGGGACGGGGAGCGGGGAGCGGGGAGCTGGGACACATTCCAGCATGCATGGCTGCTGTACCTCCTCCTGCGCCCTGCTCTCCAGCCATCGGGTATCACAGCACAGTGTAATGATACACACCTGCAGGCAGGGATGCCTAGCCAGCCGTGCCGTTGCAGACACAGTTTTTTATGAATAACATAAAAGTTTGATATTCATGAAACTACCAATAGCCCAGAACAGTTTCAGGAATATCAAAATCGGTTTCATTCTTATAAACAGAGTTTTAATTTTTAAAAAGACTCAGGACTTAAAGATTTGTGAATAGAGCTCACAGTTAATATTTTCTAGTTCTGTAGCACCAGTTTTTTTTTTTTTTTTTTTTTTCCACACTCTGAAGTGTGGCAAACGTTCAGTAGTAAATCTGTCCCTGTATCTATCAGTACTGGGTATGCTTGGGAGTCTAGGGATCTGGTGACTGGTGTGGGGGCATCAGCCCGAAAACAAACCCAAACAGGATCAGAGGAGACACTGAATCAATTTCCTCCATTAAAAGAAACTGCACCACTTTTTAAATGTAAGGATCGGCTCAGAATTCAGGGTTGACTTGCTCTTTCATACTTTGGCCACCTGGGGGTACTATTCACTATGCATAAAAACAGCCATTTAGAAATAAATACTGTATCGGTAAAAACATAAGAACATAAGAAAGTTTCCAAACGAGAGGAGGCCATTCAGCCCATCTTGCTCGTTTGGTTGTTAGTAGATTATTGATCCCAGAATCTCATCAAGCAGCTTCTTGAAGGATCCCAGAAGCTTGATTTTCCAAAGCTTTTTTTTTCTTCTTCTTCTAATAATAATAATAATAATAATAATAATAAAAGTTTATAGTTAGGGTTTTAAATGTCGTAAATGATGTGTTATTTCTAATTATGTAACGTATAGTTTTGGGTTTTTTTTTTTTACAAAAAAAACGTGTTTGTATTTGTAAAGTAGTAACACGCTCTTGTCTGTCTTTTCATTATGTGGGTATCCTGGATTTTATAGCCGTGCCCTGTGGAAGTCGCATCGACTGAAGAAAAAGCAGAGTCATTTGACATCATCCGTCCTCATATCGTGTTGTGTGTTGTGTTGTGTTGTGTTGTGTTGTGTGTTGTTTTGTTTTTGTGTTGTGTTGTGTTTTGTTGTGTTTTGTTTTTGTGTTGTGTTGTGTTTTGTATTGTGTTGTGTGTTGTTTTGTTTTTGTGTTGTGTTGTGTTGTGTTGTGTGTTGTTTTGTTTTTGTGTTGTGTTTTGTATTGTATTGTATTGTATTGTGTTTTGTTTTGTTTTTGTGTTGTGTTGTGTTGTGTGTTGTGTTGTGTTGTGTTGTGTTGTATTGTGTTGTGTGTTTTGTTTTTGTGTTGTGTTGTGTTGTGTTGTGTTTTGTTGTTGTGTTGTGTTGTGTTGTGTTGTGTTTTTGTGTTTTTGTGTTTTTGTGTTTTTGTGTTTTGTTTTTGTGTTGTGTTGTGTTTGCATTGTAAGTCGTTTTTAAAGAGCGCGCCTTTTCGTTGCCGGGTTGCAGTTGCTGACGTTTCGGGTGTCATGTGACTCCGCCTCTCCGTTCCCAGGGTTCCGTGCGCGCACATTGCCCCACCCCGTGTCTTCACCGCAATCTGTCTCGCTGTACAAACCCACGGGAAGGAAAACAATAATACAGCCGAAGAAACAGCCTTTCAGAGCGGCTGGGAAAGCAATAAAACACCGCCAGCCAGCCGAGGAGTCTCTGCGCAGCACACGCACACAATACATTATACTGGGAGAGACAGAGCGCGACATACATGCACATGTATTTGAACCCCCATCCACCGAGGGACTAGCGCAACCCTGAACTGGCACACAACGTCTACCTGCGGGAAAAGGGGGGGAAAAACAGACTTCCCAAAAAACCCAGGTACCGGGAAGAATCCGAAAAAGAGGAGGGGACGCGGAAAACCTACAGATGTGAGGAAATAAAATAAACGAAAGAAAAGAGAGAGAGAGAGAGAGAGAGACGAAGGGCCTTTCTGGATTTGGGCAAAAACGAGCAGGCAAGCAACACCGGGGAGGAGGAGGAAGACTGCACAAAAAATATATTAAAAAATACAATTATTTGTGTGCGTGTGTGTCAGAAATACTGTGTGGAGACGCATGAAGCGGCTTTGCGTTTTTTTTTTACTGAAGAAATAAACGTTTGCAATGCTTAACATGCCGTCGTTTTAGCGGAGATTTTTATTAATTTATTATTTTTTGGTTTTTCTCCTCTCTCCCTCCCGGTGGAAGAAGATAGAGAGAGAGAGAGAGAGAGGAATTCGCCGTTGCTAGAGGGATTTTTGTGAGGTATTTTGTGAAAAAATAAAATACAATTTTGAGAAAAACGAAGGATTTCTCGGAAGGAATTTAATTGGCCTCTTTAACAGGAGAACGTCGTGTGGGATTTGAAAAGGCAAAACTGTTTATTTAAACGTTTTGAAAACAAAAGTACGACATGTTTATCATTTAAATAATAATAATAAATACATAAATAATAATAATAACAATAATAAACACCGAATATAAGAAGAAATGTCCGTGTGAAGAGGGGACTGCCCGGGCGGCGTCATCGTACAGACTTCAGATTGGAATCGGGGTTTCAAAAAAAAAAAAAAAAAATCTGTTTTAAATATTACCAGAAAAAAAAGAGACATTGACTGGATTTAAAAAAAAAAAAAAAAAAAAAAAAAGTCCCGTTTTTTTTTTTTTTTTATATGGTGTGATTTGTTGTTGAATTTAGAGATTTTGTGTGAGTGTGTGTGTGTGTTTTCTCCGCCCTCACCCCTCCACGGTTTTTGGAAGATGGGGTGTTTGGGGAACAGCAAGACGGAGGACCAGCGAAACGAAGATAAAGCGCAGAGGGAAGCCAACAAAAAGATAGAAAAACAGTTACAGAAAGATAAGCAGATCTACCGGGCCACGCACCGATTGCTGCTTTTGGGTAGGTGTTTTAAACATGCATGTGTGTGTTTCATGTATGTGCGCGTATGTCTATTCTGGATGTGCCGTCATACTGTTTAAACCGCGACGAGCGAAGCGCAGGTGACACGCCGATATCGGCAGAAAATACCTTGTGTTATATAGGCCTATACTGTGGGTGATATATTCTGTTTGCCATGGGATTTTTTCATTGTAAACAAACCAAACAAAATGTGTTTTGTGAGCTGCCAAATGCCTAGATACGTGTGTGAGGCACGGTTCTTCCGCCGCGATAAAAATCCGACACAGGCGAGATTAAAAAATGAAAAAAAAAACCGTACAAACTGCTTGAGACACAGAATGTGTATCAAGGTGAAATATAATCGGGTGTTTATACAACGATCGTAATAAAATAGAGACTTCTTGTTGCGTTTTTTGGGTGGGTTTGCGAGGAGAGAGCAGCGGAAAATAAAGAACAGTTTGTACTGTCATCAGGCATTATCACACATATGTGAATATAAAAACACTACTGTGTACATGTGGAGGTTAATATATATAGATATATAGAGATATATATATATATATAGATATAGATATATAGATATAGATATAGATATATATATATATATATATATATATATATATATAGATATATAGATATATATATGATTGATTTGCTTGAACTACAGAGTCCCGAGTGTAAGTTACTGTAGTAATAATAATAATAGACTTCACATCAGTATCGCTATTGTTGGGATGTTATTTTGTAAAAACAATATGTACTAACATGGAGTGCACAGATGCTGTTTACAGGGATGAACGAGGCCTGCCCCTGGTGATACATAACATTCAAAACTCTCCCTGATCTGATCCGGTTCCAGGACAAGCACTTACCGAACTGGTTATTAAATATTACATTGCCGTGATTGATGTACAGCAGAGAAGGGCCCGTGTCATCTAGTCCTGGTAGTAGTAATAATACTCGGAGTGTTTGTCTGGTAGTTGTTTAAACGGCAGTTTGTTTTTTTATTATTTTTGTGCTGTAGTTGAAGCAGTGTAAGGTAACCAGAAAGGGACGGATTTGGCTGTAAAAGTTGCCAGGCTGGAGTCCCGTTAAATAGGAGTTCTTTCATTTGAAGTTCTGTAAAGCATCGACGATTCCTGACACCGCTAGAGAACACCCGATTCTTCCTGTGTATTATTATTATTATTATTATTATTATTATTTATTTCTTAGCAGACGCCCTTATCCAGAGCGACTTACAATTGTTACAAGATATCACATTATACATTATTTCACATTATACAGATATCACATTATTTTACATACAATTCCCCATTTATACAGTTGGGTTTTTACTGGAGCAATCTAGGTAAAGTACCTTGCTCAAGGGTACAACAGCAGTGTCCCCCCACCTGGGATTGAACCCACAACCCGCTGGTCAAGAGTCCAGAGCCCTAACAGAGGGGATAGTGTTTTCTGCCCCCCCCCCCCCAGTTCATATCGGTCCTCTGTTTAGTTAGTAGTCACTGGTACTATTGAGACACCTGCAGTTGTTTCTGGTTGTAGGAGTGTCTACTAAACCGTAACAGCTGTGTTCTGTATATTTCAATTTGTTTGAGCTTCAAGGAGCTCCCCCCTTTGTGATGTATGAGTTAGCCTGCAGGGACTCTGAATGACTTGCGTGACAGAGTGTGGAGCTGCTGTTCCTGGAAGTAAATACATAGCAACAGTATAATGATCGGAAAGCAAGGCTTTTAAACCGGATGACAAGGGTGTGCAGAGGTTTGGCTGTGACCTCTTACGTTACAGTAGAGGTATGACATCATTCAGTGCCTCTCTACCATGTGTGGCAGTGAATCTACATTTGCAGGAATGGGAGAGTCTGAGCGTAATTAGCCACACCGGAGTCTAATCAGATCAGCCATCGGGGAGGAATCCTCAGGTGGCTCCTAATTAAGCCCACAGTAACACCTGGAATGGCTCAAGCTGCTATGCAAGGGGGGTGCTGTTGCCGTCCCCTGTGTGACACGTTCCAGGTGTGTGCTGCCGGGTTCAGAGGTGACAGGCTGTTCGATAGGAATTATTACATAGAAATGGAGCAGCTCTAGAGGCGTGCTGTTTATAGCTGCTGTGCATGTTGGGGTTTCAAACCTGTGGCACATAAACCAAGGATTATTTAGAGCTGGCAGTAGATGAGTTGCATGGACTGTGTGTGTGTGTAACTTTAAAAATAAATGAGTGAGCAGAGCAGTGCACGCAAGTGTGGGGTCCTCTCCTGTGTCGGCAGCGGGGGTGTCAGTGTGTGATCGGAAAGCTTTGTGCTGCAGTATCAGTAGCACAGTGATGATGGGATTTTACAAATCCAAGGCGTACTGCCGGGATGAGGGACTTTTCTTTTATCAGTTTCTGAACTGTACAAAATGGAGGAGCAGAGCAGAGTGTAGAGAGTGGAGTGCAGCAGGGCCTGGGCTGTACTCGCTGGAGACGCTGCGTTTCACAGCAGCAGACTCTCTCTGTCTCGTTCTGTCTGTGTCTCTCCTTCTGCCCTGGCTCGACTGGAACAGGAACCCCAGGCAGAGGAGTCTTCAGAGAACACCCAACACCTTTCCTTCTGCTGCTGTCGATAGGGCCCGGGTGTTCGATTCATCTCTCTCTCTCTCTCTCTCTCTCTCTCTCTCTCTCTCTCGTGTACGATGCAGCCCCTGTCTCTCTCTCTCTCTCTCTAGTGTACGATGCAGCCCCTGTCTCTCTCTCTATCTATCCAGTGTACGATGCAGCCCCTGTCTCTCTCTCTCTCTCCCCCTGTATCTATCTGTCTCTCTCTCTCTCTAGTGTACGATGCAGCCCCTGTCTCTCCCTCTCTATCTATCCAGTGTACGATGCAGCCCCTGTCTCTCTCTCCCCCTGTATCTATCTGTCTCTCTCTAGTGTACGATGCAGCCCCTGTCTCTCTCTCTCGTGTACGATGCAGCCCCTGTCTCTCTCTCTCTCTCTCTCTCTCTCTATCCAGTGTGCGATGCAGCCCCTGTCTCTCTCTCTCTCCCCCTGTATCTATCTGTCTCTCTCTCTCTAGTGTACGATGCAGCCCTCTGTATCTCCCCCCCCCCCCGTCTCTCTCTTTGCTCTTATGCAGTATCTCAGATAATTGGTCTGTTTAAGCAGATATGAACCAGTCTGTGCTGAGTACCCTTTCGTGAGGCTTTAAGAAATGGTGGGTGGCTGGGGAGCTTTTTTCTTTTTCTTGCTGAGACATTTTAAGAATCCTTTCCTTTCTAACTGAAAGCGCTGCCCGTAAGGTTCAGTCTGATCCTGTTGGCACGATCACTGTTCTCACCAGGACCCATGTTTTCTCAGTGTTCTCACCAGGACCCATGTTTTCTCAGTGTTCTCACCAGGACCCCCGTTTTCTCAGTGTTCTCACCAGGACCCCCGTTTTCTTCTGCTGAAGGTCATTCTGGTTCTTTTGCTTGTATTGTATTCTTCAGTTTGGAATATGCAGCTGTTTCAAAGAAACCAATGGTTTAGCTGCAGTCAGACCATGTGAGTAGCAGAGGTACCATGATTTATTTGTAGAGCACTATTTCAATGATTTGCCAATCCGGAGTGAATGTAAATAAACAGGACAAAAAGATTCTCGGTACGAGTAGTAGTGCTAGTAAAGTAACTGTGATTCATGACAGTAGATTTAAAGCATTGAATAGACCTTCCCCCATTCAAGTCATGTGACCGTGTGAGCGATCGCCCCCCCTTTTACCTCCACGTGAATGCAGTGAGGAGTCTGTTGATGCCCAGTTGGGATTCCTAAGGGGGGGGGGCATATTAACTATATCTGATATGCTAACTATTTATTTTATTCTCCTAATAGTGGGATGGTGAATAGGGGAAATCCACAAACTGTTGGTGGCTGTTTTAAGCAGAGTGTCGTTGGCTTTCTTTTCATAAAGGTGTGATGGTGAAAGCACACGATGCTCCGTTTTCTGTTATCTGCGTGCTTGCACCACGCTGTCACTGTTTCTGGAGGTCCTGACTGTTTCTGTCCTTTTTGCAGGAGCGGGCGAGTCTGGGAAGAGCACTATAGTCAAACAGATGAGGATCCTGCACGTCAACGGATTCAATGCTGAGTAAGTTTACAGGAACCTTCAGAGATCTTGAACTGCATCACAATGTGCTGTGCCTGTTGTAAAGGCACGTGTTTGTTTAGCTGGTGCAGCTGCCCATACTGCACGTGCGTTGCGTTGGTTTAACTTGTGGTTCAAGTCGTCGGATGCTGAACCCAAGCAACAGTAATCGCTTCATCTGGAACATCATTGGCCACCCAGTATATATTCTTTCGAAGCTATTAGTTTGGGGGTCAGGATCCTGGTCAAGAGAGTGCAGTACATGTTGTAGTTCTGTCCTGCTGCTCTGTCCACAGTCAGCAGGGACATGGCTTGTGGGCTAACAGCCTGTCATGGTGCATGCCACTGACTGATATGAGAAGAATGGAGGGTGTTTATCACAGAGGAAGACCTGTCATGAAGGGAATGTGCTGCAGGCCAAGCAGCAAGCAGTCACCCACACACACCTTTCCACCTGCACAGTCTCGTCATGCGTGCTGCAGCATTGAGTAGCACGGAGTGGTAAAACAGGATTGACTACATTTTGTACACTCCAGTCATTTGTTCTCAGGGATAGGAATAAGACTCCTATTGCATAGCAGTTTTACCCATTGCAGGTTTAACTACGAGTCACAGTGTTATTGGTAACAAGCTCAGGTGTGTCTTATTAAACTCGGTCAAACCAGGACTGGATCAAACTGCTATGCAATGGGAGTTTTGTTTCCAACCCTGCATTTAGTGTTGTGTCTTACTAATTTTCATTACATTAAAGTTTCACCAGTCCTTTCACATGGCTTTCCCATTTACTGTAGCGCACGTACTCTTTGTCAAAAGCATGGGGATGATCTGTGGTAGATCTGCTTTTACGAATACGAAAGGTAGAAGGTAGGCCATGTAGGCACCCGCTATCAGACTTGCAGTTTGTTAAAACTCAAGTCTCTGAAACCTCCACTTGCCAGTTTTTCCTGTCCGCATATCTTTCAAACGTGGGCATGTTGGAGTGATCTGAGCTTCTGCTTTACTGTGATTTGGCTGCAGCTGTTCGTGTGAAGGAGCAATGCGTCTGATGCACCAGTCGTGTGCGTGACTCAGTGGACCTGCCTTTTTGCATATTTACAATCTGCTTTTAATCTGATTGGTCACTTAGGCAATGATTTCACAAACACAAAAAAACGATGAAGTGCCATGGATTTGATTCCAGTGTAAAAGCTATCTGGGGGAGTTGCATGGCAGTGTTTCGCTATCACTGGTACGGGATGTTTGGTTTATATAAAATTAACTGCTTTTATTATTATTTTTAATGAGCTCATGGATGTTTTTACGTGGTTTTATATTGTATTTGAAATGAATGCCTGCACAGGCCAATTGATTTGGACCCAAGGACAAGAGCTTCCCCCTAGAGATTACCAGCTTTGGCGTCTCCTGTATGTCACAACTCGCGATAAGGATCAGTTGTTTGAGTGATTCAATTCACGTTGCAGGTATGTTGCTGATATGTACCAAGTGACTTGCTCGCTCCTTGAAAGAAAGAACATGTTTTTACAATCTTCAAAAGTACCAAGTCCATTCTGCTACAAGGAACAGAGAATGCAAACTCTTCTCTATCGCCACCTTTTATCAGCTTTCAAGCAGTGCTGTGGTTGTGGTTATTGGACTCTCGTTTTGAGCTGGAGTTGTTCGCTGAGACAGTAAGGAAGTCTGCCGTGCTTTCGTTCATTTAAGAACCTCTTGCTGAATATATTTGCGTTCCATGTTAACTGTCCGATGCCTCAAACCTGGTGGCTTCAATGATTTCTTTGTATTTAATATAGTTACTTTTTTAAGAAGCCTGACCCGGACGGCTTTACTGCCTGTTAATCCTGGAGTTTTTAATTTGTTGAATATACAGAGGGGTCGCTCTTGTTTCCTTGCTGGATTTTGTGTAGTGTTTGTGTCGCAGTGTGGCGGCTCAGCCGGGCCCTTCAGCTCCTCTCTTCGTGCAATATGTAAACACAACAGCCTCTCTTTCCTGTGCCACCAGGAGCCCCCCAATTCAGCTGAGCTGCAGCTTCCCCCTCGGTTTGACTGTGTGTGTGTGTGCTTGTTTTTTTTTTTTTTTTTTTTTTCTTCCTTGTTATTGATACTTCGCGAGGCATACAGTGCATGTTGCGTTCTTCTGACCCTCGCACTGTGAAGAGCAGCTCTGATCGCTCTCTTAATAGAACCAGCGTGTTCAGCAGCCCTACTAGAGGGATCCTACCTCTCACCCCGCTTGGGATGAAATCCCCTGCAAAGTGGAGGCGGTCGCGGTACATATACCAAAATAACCTCTTATGCAATTGTTATGAAACTCCATCGTTTTGTTTATTTTTTTTTTTGAATGTCCGATTCCGGTGATATGCAGCATGGGGCTGCCTGTGCATCCTTCTTCTGTTGATATACTTCACGGTCGTCGACTTTTTTCATCATGAAGAGATTTAAACATGGGAATGATGCAGGTCAGGGATGTATCATTCCAATGCAAGCAGCCTGTGCTTTTGATTTGCCTTGGAAAACGCTTCCAAAAGGGTAATGTCCGCTAGGATCCGAAGGCAGCGTGAATCGGGAGCAGCAGTTGTCCGGTATCGTTTGTGGAAGTCCTGAGCCAGTGTCTGCGACTCGGAGCCAGCGTGTATCTTGCGGTAGTGAAGCAGCCTGCCCTGGGATTCAAGACTCCCGGCAGGATTGTGGCTCGGGCCTCGCTCCTAATTCATTTACGCTCCAGGGGGCAGGTTATTGTTTCACAGCTCCCTGTCGGGGGACCTGCTGAGTGCAGACAGCCTCCTGGGTCGCTAGCAAATGAATTCGCTCTGCCTGGAGTGTAGTTCCAGCACAGCCACGAAGAGAAGACGTGTAAGCTGTGGTTCAATCATTGATGGCATGTTGGGAACAGGAACCGGGAATGCAAGGCGTTGAAAGAGCCTCAAGTAGACGCCACTACAAAGCTAAAGATGGCTTACAGCAAAACCATGGCTTTGGGGAGTCCAGCAAGAGACGACTTTAATGAACTTCTGGGATCAATCGGCAACTAGGAACTGGACGAGCATTGATGGGCTGAATGGGCGCCTCTCATTCAAGACATTCTCTGCACAGTTTTGCAAAAAAGCATTGGGTTTGGATAGTCCAGGGTTTCATCTCCTGAAGCCTGTGTCCAGCTGTTGCTATCCATGAGGACAGATTTATTTTCACCCTGCTCTGAATTTGCATTTCTTTGCGTTGCACAAATCCAACCTGCCCAATGGTCCTGGAGGCTTCCTTACACACAGCACTAGCAGGGCTGATTTGCAGTCCCATGAATTGCTTTTACATCTTTTACACACTTTTTATATTGTGTAAAAACCTATCCCGTGAATCGCAAGAAAATAATTCCGTCTGTGTGTTGTGTGCCCTTTCACCACTGTCACTGCGCTCTTGTGGTTTTGCAATGCTGCAGAGCCCCTCAGTGGAGTCACTTTCTTGTAATTCACTGCGGTGTATCTGTATGTTACAAAGAATACATGTTTTACTCATTTATTTAAGATGGGGTTTACACTAATGCAGACAATTGTTTTGCACTCTTGTACCTTGCAACAGTGGAGTGAATGTGCATTGAATAGCAGATGAGTGGTGTTACACATACAGGACAGTTTTGTCTGCCCCACCACCACTGCGTCATGTGAGAGCTGCTCAAGTCAGGAACTTGGAAGGCTCCACAGAGGAGGTTTGTTTCCAATATTATGAGCAAAAAACAGCAAAACCATTTTTTTTTTTTTTTTTAAACCTTGAAAGCGTGTGACTCTCATAACTTGCTGGATTGATTTTTAAATCTGGCATACGCCTTCGTAACTGCGAGGAGGGGGCACGAAAACACAAAGCACAATTGGAGATTGTTCTGTTGCAAACCTTTCCCCCCAAACACCCATGCACTGGCTATTAATAGAACTGTGTTTGAGCGCACATCGGCATGCAAGGCAGAAAACCCTTCCAGTTATCGAATTTCAAAACCATCTTCACAGCTACCTTGTCTTAACGGCAGAAGTGTTTTTTCCATTAGAAAGCACACAGCTGCCTGGTCAGAACCATGGCGTTCCAGTCAGAACCTGAGGAGCTGTGCAGAGGCCTTGGTACCGTCTCCTTGTGTAAGTCATTGGGTTTGCAAGTCATCTGAGGACTTTCAAGAGGCGATGCCAATGCAGCACTGTATAAAATGTCTGTTGCTACTTAAAAAAAAAAAAAAAAAAAAGTGCCTGAAGGCTGGAAGTTCTTTCTGTGATGTGCAAACATGCAGACCGCTACACGAGGTTTTGAATCCACTCTCTTAGGCCTCTGGTACCCAGTCACTTTATACAGTGCAGATCAACCTCTCTGCAAGGTCCCGGTGCTGCAGTTTATCAGCACCGTTGCATTTGAAATATTTGCATGCTACGGTATCCCTTTCGCTCTTGTGTATGGGAGGGGGAGGGAGTTATTTACACTGCATTACAGTTCATTCTACATCATGAGGGTGATGATGTCCTTGCTCTTGAACTAACCCTTGAAATCTGTGATGAGGTGATCAGGAAGGAGACGTGGTCTGTGTCGCACTTGGAGATTTGTTGTTTTAGACTTTATTCACAGGAAGAGACGAGCAGGCAAGTTTCCCAGACTGCTTTCCAGTCTCCTGCACTGCAGCCCATCCGACTGTTAGGGAGCACCTGCTACTGTAGATAAGCAGAGGTTTGTGATTGATCGCAGGGATTGAAATAAGACTCCCATTGCATAGCGGTTTAGTCCATTCCTGGTTTTACTGTGAGCTTAATACGACACTCCTGAGCTTGTTATCTATATGCTGGGGCTTGTATTAAAACCTGGAATGGGTGAAACTGCTATTTCCATCCCTGGAGTGATTTGATTCATCTTATGTAATTTGTGTTTGAGTTTGTAACTCTGTGTGTAGGAAGTACAAAGCAAGCGTACAGATTCCCATCTGCACTGAAGCATCCTAAACACGGCCAGCCCGAGGGCTCTTCTTTTGGGTAGCACCAGAAAGTCCATTTGCTTAACGTAGATGCAGTTGGATAGGCTAACCGTGATTTTGAAGGGGGGACGCAATTGGCACAGGCATGGAGTGGAATACCCGTTCAGCCCAGCCTGTCACATTCCTTGTACCCTGAAAGACTAGGGAGGCTCTCCCTCACTTTTATACTCTGTCTGTCCCCTGTGTGATCTCCCAGTGCTCTTGACTGTGTGAAGCAGTTGTGCTAGCCTTGTGAATGCTGGCTACAACGCTGCTTTTCCAGGGAAAGCGGAATGATTTAGTGGGTCTGTTTTGCAATGTGACAAGCGTGCATCACAATGACGTTGCCTGGCCCAGCTGCCCAAGGTTGGGAGATAAACAGGGCGCCATGTCTTCTATCCCTCCCCTCCTCTAATCGGAGAGGAGAGGACCTGTGCAGGCAGGCAGGGACTGTGCCAGCCAGCATGGAAACCTCTGATTTATCGACAGGCTGTGCCAGGGCTGACCTCATCAGTGCCATCAGCCCTGCTGCTGTGACTGCTCTGGGCAGAATGAACGACCAGTGAAGAGGTTCTCTGTATTGGGTTGTAGAGTTTGTACTTTGGAAGTCAGTCACTGTTTCACTAGTCTCACGTTATCCTCATTTCCTTTTCCAGTGATTTTTAAACCCTTACTTCTAAGGGCCTGTGTTAATGTAGATTGCATTACTGATTTATTTTTATTGATTTTTTTTTTTTTTTTTTTTTGGTTGCAGAGAGAAAAAACAGAAAATTCAGGACATTAAAAATAATATTAAAGAAGCTATAGAGGTAAGTTGTTTCAGTTCCTCGTCTCTCGTGAGCCTTTTCTCTGTGTGTGTGTGTGCGTGCGTGCGTGTGATGCTAATCGATCTCTCTTCCTGGTGTTTTACAGACGATAGTGGCAGCAATGAGCACGTTGGCACCGCCTGTCCAGTTAGCCAGTCCCGAGAACCAGTTTCGGATCGAATACATCCTTAACCTAGTTAACCAGAAGGACTTTGAGTTCACTGCGGTAAGTCATTCTTCAGGATGCGTTCTCCTTTTCAGGTAGTGGTTTGGAAGGGGAGGGGAGGGGTGTGATTCCAAGTGCCCGAACGAGAGACAGATTCACTGTTATCTAGTTGTTGTTTTTGACATTTCATTGGCCTTGAGTCACATCTGAAATGAGTTTTGTTGTCTGTATGAAATGAGTCAGATTGTATGCAACTTTCCAGATGAGCCATCTTCACCTCAGAAGGGCTTGGGGGAGGCTGGCTTGCAGGACAGTAGCACTGGATTTGAATGCCGGGCCAGGCTGGTCACTCCACCCCCTCATTCACAGGCTGGTCACTCCACCCCCTCATTCACAGGCTGGTCACTCCACCCCCTCATTCACAGGCTGGTCACTCCACCCCCTCATTCACAGGCTGGTCACTCCACCCCCTCATTCACAGCTGTACGAGGACCAAGAGGAGTTCATTTTAACAAGAATATTGCGATTTGTCAAAGTTCTGAAGCACACAGTTGGTTTCCTGTTCTTCCTTTAATCCAATAATGAAGTGTCCCGATTTAGAAAGGGCAGCGAGGTGCTCTTCACGTCTGAATGGAGGGTCTGTCGCTCTTCAAATTGAACTCGTTAGCTGAACTCTTTTAGAAGCTGGCTAGAAAGCCACATTTTTTGGATTTCATTACACGGATGTAAATTTAGACTCGTGTTCTAGAGATGAACTGCTGAACACCTGCACATGTGGATACACTTCTCTTTGTATGGGTGGATGGGGAGCAAGAGGAGCATTATTATTATTATTATTATTATTATTATTTTGTATATCTTGCGTATTAGAGTTGGGGGGATATATGGAGGATCCTGTCTCTACGTCCGTCACACTTGGATTTTGAACCTGTTCATATTCCGAGGGTGTTGGTCTCAGTGCTCAACTCTGGCATGACGCTGTTCTCCCAGTTGAGCTGATTAAGCAGCCACTAATAGTCGCACCCGAGTCCCAGCAGCAGCCATGTAATAGTCCTCCGAGGATCGCGCTCGGCCTCCTGGCTTGTTTACACCTGCTTGTTAAAAGACCTTTGGGTTGCAATTAAGAAGGATACCCTGTGATCCTCTTCTCCGGCTCTTCTGCCCCAGGATGCTAATTGAATTCCAGAATCCCTTTCTGTGAAGCGATGCCTTCCTATTCGAATGGGAAGTGTCTGCTCAAAGTGGTGTCTTTATTGTATAGTAAAAGTGATTCAATCGTGTTCTTTTGAATCCTGGAGTTTTACAGTGGAGGTCTCATGTTGGGGAGTTTTTCCCTTGTTTTTTATGGGGGGGGGGTTGCATCCTCATATGAGGTCTTCGTGTATTTGCGTTTTCCACATGTCCCCATATAAAGACTACTTCTTTTTGTTTTTTATCTGCTCCCATATGAGGTTGCCACGCATGAAAGGGTTAATGCCCGTGCTGAGCACCGGCAGGGGTGTGGCGGCTCGCAGGCTGAGCGTGTGAACAGGAAGCGGGTTGCTGCTGCTGCTGCTGCTGCACCACTAATGACAGCTAAGCCGGAGAGCAGTGCTGGGAAAGGGTGCGCAGCGAGGAGAGTGTCACCCAATGGGCTTTGGAGCCCTGTTCACACGAAGAGCGAGTAAACCACCGATGCAGCCCCCGACACCTCCTGCTGCGTTCTGCACACATGCTCTTACTTCGGAGGAGGGGGGTTCCATCAATAAGTGTTTTTCTGCCTGGTGTTCATAGGGATGTCATCTTCTGAGATTAACTCCAGGGGACTGGTCTGAACCACACCTACTAGCACTCTATAAACCTTGTGTTCCAGTGCAACAGAAATTGGGGAAACAGCTTTTTGTGCTCGTTCAGTCCTGAATTCTTTTTGTCGAGCTGAAGAATGCGAAATTAAGTTCCGTCATTCAAAAAGGAACTCCTTTATACCTGAGAGCAGGACAGAACAAATGTTCTGCATACATTTTGGTGAATAGGACTTCAAAGTCCAGTCATTACTTTAAGATAAGGTAGGACTTTGAAATCCCTCCAGGATTGAAAGGGTTCAAAAATGGTGTGATAGAAGAAGGGAGAAATAAGGGTCATGGGACAATTGAGAATTGAAACCCTGGTTGAACTCCATGCCGTGTGTGTGTGAAATTCTGACGGCCTTGTGCATGTTTAGCATGGCTTTGGATCCAGCGTCACGTGAACAAACCCGAAGTGACACGACCGGAAGAGCCCTGTTGGGCACAGCGTCTGTGCAAATTGTTAAACGCATCAAGCTGCTACTTGTAGGATGAGTCCCAGGAAATATCTGAGGAGTTGTGAACTTTATTACTAGCTTCCTCCTTTGCTAATCGGATAGACAGGTTCCTTTTCACTAAATGAATACACAGGTATTTCCTCCATGCGAGTTCTTGGAACAGCAGCCCAGTGAAATGATGATCTGGGCATGTGATGGGGACAGAAAAAGAATCTGCACACCCACAGCTATATTGGGAAGTGCAGGTCTCGGTTGGGGACTGTATATTTAAACGCTTCTCAACACTATAGTTATGTAACACAATAATGCTTGAGATTATTATTACTACTACGACGCATAATATCACAATACAATGCAGATTTGTAATAGAAAATGTGCAAACCAAGTTAATAAGTACCCCCTTCCCCTAGGGCTTTCCCCTGGCGTGCAATCTGTGTGTGTGTCTGTATAGGGGCTTGGAGTTTTGTCTCCTTTCTCCTGGTTTAAAATGCTCACTTGTTAGAGGAAAGTGACCCATCCGATACAGCTGGCTCTTGATGCAGGAGGAACTGAAGGTGCACAAGCTTACCTATTCCTACAGGGGTCACTGTCGTGCAAACCTTTTTGTAAACCACTGGATTAGAATGACAGTCGGTGCATTGCAGTGCAATACTAAAGGGAACCCGAGTTAAACCCTGCTCGGTTCTGTAAGTCGTATAAGAGAAGAACAGTTCTGACAGAAGAGATGATGGTGGCAGTGTGCAGATTGTGTTTGCAATGTGACGAGGTGTTTGCACTCCTCCTGCTCCACTGTCCGTTGTTCCTTTACTTATCTTTCACATGTCTGCTTCTGTTCTGCTAACAGAACAAAGAAAGCAGTCTGTTTGTTTCTGAGCACGGAGATACGGGGAGTAGGAGTGGATGGGAATTCTGCATAGTTTAGCTTTCATTTTGAAATAGGTTGGGCAGGGAGTGGCCACTTTAATAGGGCACACAGTAGAGGCACAGCAAGGCAATGAATCGCTTGATGTGATGTGCTGCACAGAATATAAAGCTTTGAGGAGTTAGCTGCAGCTGACTGTCACATGACGGCCTCTTAGGGGGCTCCATGGAAGACTTCAGGTCTGTCTTTGTGGGGATCCTGGTTCTCTTGGGATGCCCTTCCCCTGCCTGATCACAGTGGGGTTGGAATTCACTAAGGCTGGGGCAATGCCTCATTTCTCACTATCGATGTATCGTGCTCCAAAAAAAGCAGATGCATTGATTTTATCGACGTTATGAAAGGGTAAAAAAAAAAAACACAAAAGAAAACCACAGTAATACACATGGAGCTGTAGATTACTGTAACATTGCTAGCAATGCTTTAATAACTTATGCATATTACATTTATTACTTCTGTTTATGCATATAGTAATTACAAAATCTATTGCATTAGTTGTGTTACCGGAGTATCCCAAACATTACTTTTCTTTACTTTCTTGCTGTCTTACTTTAGAAAATAATTGCCAAACATCGGCAGGCTTTGTATTTGTAGCTCTGTCGATTTACAGTATTTGTAATTCCAGCACAACGCTCTTAACTTGCTCAGTTAATTTGAAGACTCCTGCACAGATCCAATCCCCTCAGTAAACACTCGCAGGGGGGAGAAGGTGAGCTCAATCGCATGCAGAGTCAGCGAGTCAGACCTGAGGGGAGCAGAGAAGCTCTGCGCGTAATGCAAAAAATGATTGCGTTAAGAGAAGCAGGGCCTTTTTTTGCATCGCCTCAGCCTTAGAATCCACACTGCAGTTTGACCTTTAACCACTTAAAGCCAGTGGTTAGACTTGTAACCGCCTCAAACGCAGGATGTGGTGTGACCTAGAGTGAGCACCCCCGATGGAACAGCTGTCCATTACCAGACAGGATCGTGAGATTCACAGGAACTGCTCTGTGTGTGTGTCTGTGTGTGTGTGTGCGTGCGTCTGTCTGCGTTCATCTGTGTCTGCGTGCGTGTGTCTGTGTGTGTGCGTGCGCGCAGGTTTAGAATGAAAAATAACTCCGTACACTTCCTTTATGATTGGGTGAATGAAAGATTATTTTAACATTTATGAATCTCGATTGCATTTCAAACCACCGCACAGTATTGGCTAATAGATACATTTTCAAATATATTGTAAGAGGAAATACATGAGTAGCTCAAGATGAAAGTGAAAGCGTACCATGGCTGCTGTTTTCATATGCTGTGCCTTTTTCTCTCCTAGGAGTTCTACGAACACACAAAGATCCTTTGGCAGGATGAAGGAGTAAAAGCCTGCTACGAGAGGTCTAATGAATACCAGTTGATCGACTGTGCACAATAGTAAGTACAAAAAGCAGCTTTTTCTCTTACGTGTTGAACCTGGCCCCAGAAGGGGCATTGAGAGCTTGGCTCTGTAAATGAAGTCGTGAGACTTGGTGTATTTTGCCTAATTCAGGACGTTGGCAGTGTAGCTGTGCTTCGGGATACCCGCTTTGTATGGGGACCTGCATATCTGGGTACGTCTTAATCCTAAAGGGTGCAGTTCAGTCTTTTGACCATCGGTGCACAAGGCTTGTGTTGCACAGGCAGACGCCCCAGGCTAGAAATGCAGGGCGAGTCATGCAGCATTGTCAGGGTAACAGGGCAGAGGCTGAGCGCAAACTGGCGCACTACAAACGAGCATCTTAACCACCATGCAAAAGAGCCAGGCCCGTCTGCATTCGTGGGTATAGAGCTTTAAACCTCCTGTCACCTCAGTGACAGAGGACAGGACAGAATCTGGATCACTCAGCACTGCCTGTTACATTAGCGACTGTCACTGAGAGAGGCAGGAGAGGAAGTGCACTGTAGCAGGAGCAAGCTGGAGGCTTCCAGACAGGTTATTTGTTGCCTGGATCAACAGTGGGGTTATGATGGGGGCTTGTAGAAACTCGCCTAAATAAAACTATTTACAGTAGATTAGTGTGTGTGTAGAAATAAACCTGACAGGACTCTGAACTTCCCCTGATTTGCAAAGGCTTTGGTGATAAAGAAATCATTGCTTGGGTGCACAGCAGTTCTGCTTAGTAGCACCAATTAGAAGCCTTAAGAAAATGCAAGAGCTTCCTGAAGTGTATGTAAAACGTACGTGTGTGTGTGTTGTGGGGTTTGTCTCTATTCTCCCACACGTTCCTATCTCAAGTTGTCGGCTTGTTCGTTCACTTCTCTACAGCTGTGTTACCAGCAAAAACGTTTCGTGTTAAATTTCCTCATCTCCTCTCCCTTCACAGGACTGGACCTCACTGAACGTATTTCCTGTCTCCTGACAGTCATATTGCCCAAAATTGCCTTAAACATGCATTCTTTTGTACGCCGCTCTATAAATAGTATAATGCTGTCTCTTCTCTGCTTTCTGACCCAGATTAAGGTGCAGTTAAGGTGCACGTAGCTGCTCTTAAATTTAATGTCTTTTTGCATTAATGTGGTGGTAAATGCTTTGTGAATATGGCCCCAGATGCATTGGCAGACTCTGCATTATTCACCATGCAGGTCCAACACTTGTAGACAGCACCTTGTTTAACATTGCTAACCTCTTTCGTAGAAATACAAAGACTGTGTGTGTGTGTGTGTGTGTGTGTGTGTGTGTGCGTGTGTGTGTGTGCGTGTGTGTGCAAGTAAACCCCAGCTATGGCAGGGTCCTGACCTCTGCTACAGCATCTGGCTCAGTGTTCACCCCCCTAATTTGATTATCTCTAAATTCAAAATACACATTTGACAAACATCCTAATAATAATGATGATAATAATTGGGATTTGAGGAAACAGCTGCGTGCTTTTGCAGTAGAGGTTGCAGTGTGTTCAGTGTGCAGTGCAGGCAGCTGTTCCTGACTGGATGCAGGGGAGGGCTCGGTCCCGATGCATCTCGCTGGGTTTTTGCATGTGTGGCAGCAACAGAGCTCTCCAGCGCTCTCCAGCTCAGCGCGGCTGACCTTTGAAGTTCTGTATAATGGCGGATTGTGAGGAGACCAGGGAGGCTATTTTTAGCTGGGCTTGCTGCTGCCTGTGCCGCTGCGCAGAGCAGGGGGGGGGGGGGGGCTGCTCTCCTCCTGCTCGGTCCCTGCCTCGGCTCCTCCAGCTGGGGAGCTCGTGTCTCGCAGGCTCTCTGTCTCAGCCCCCGACTGGAAGAACCGCTTCCACCTGGACAGGGATCTGAAGAAATGTTCAGGAGTGCACAGGAAGGGCTTCTAATTCTTTCTGTTCTAGAATACAGAGAGAAGCATTCCCTATCCCCTGTATTAACTGTGACATATTTTTTAGTAAGCTAATGCATTAATGCATTAAGCTAATGCTTTTGACTGCCTGCTTTTTATTCTGTTTCTTCACTGGCTCTGCAGGGCAAGGATGCGTTTCTGTTTTAAAGATAGGCATACAGGATCTGACAAGCTTGGTTTCTGATTTCTTCTTGTTGTTAAGCAGCAGGAAGCTCTCCTGTTGAATTTATTTCTCATAGCTGCCAAGACAGAAGTCTGGATAATAGAAGGCTCTGACATATATTTTTTTGTGTTTAGTTTATAAGGTGTACACTGGAAATGCTGCAAGTTACCTTACATCTCTGTAACTCTACCTGTTCACTAAGATAAATACATGTGCCTACTTTTTTAAAATCCCTGAATTGAGATCTAATATGGGCCAATGTGCCTTTTTGTATCAAGCGAGATGGTATTGTGTTATTTCTTGCCAGGACCCCCTTGAATATGAGGGTTCTAGCCCGGTTAAATAAATCCGTTTGTAAAAGAAAGCACACTAGATATCTGTACTCGTAACAGACACGGATGACGTGCTCTGCCGCTGCAGGAGAGCATGGCTTCAGATAGACTGCTGGAGTCTGTGGTTCCTGCTGCATGGGGAGGGGCAGGGAAAGGAGGCTGTGACCCAGGCAGAGCAGGGTTGTGGCAATGTGCTGCTTGTCAATGAAAAGGACAGTCTCCCTCTCCCTCTCCCTCTCCCTCCCTGCAGTGCTGCTGATCTCCATGAATCCCCCGGAAATGCCCCCTCCCCCCCTGCAAACTCCACAACATGCTTATGTAAAGGAGAGGCAGAGCCAAAGCTAGCAAGGCGGAAACGCGCTCCCTCACCGCCCCCCCCCCCCCCCCCGTGCTTATGTAAACGGGAGGCAGTCGGAGGAGCTGAGAGCTATTTATAGCAACACAGTGCTGCAGAAGAAAGGGGGGGTAAGGAACACAGGGAGGAGGAGGGGGGGCGCTGGGGGTGAAGGCATACCAGCAGGTTATGCTTCAGGATAAATCGAGGGACTGTCCCTTTGGAGGAACTGGAGCAAAGAGATGTTCAGGTGGGCTGTCTCCCGCTGCAGTCCTCTCATCTGCCTCCGGAGTGCGGAGTAAGCCACAAGCAGGGCTGTCCTCCAGACTCTACCAACGCAATGCCGTTATCAAGCTGAGAGACGCAGCCCTCCTGCTTTTTATTTAACTCTTTCACAAACAAAGACCTGCTTCTCTCGGGTGAATTTAACCTTTTTTTTTTTTTTTCTCTAGTTTTGTCTGTCCCACTCCTCTGTTTTGCTTGTGCTTCTGGCTGATTGAACCTGGAAATGCTATCTGACAAGGGGGACAGGCCTGCTGAGTGTCTGTAATGAACTATTTCGAGGCTTAGAGGACTATGAATTACAGCACAAGTATAATTACCACAGATTGAGCCCTAATAACGTCCCCTGTTAGAACTAGCTGTTCATTCAGATATCAATTAACAGCAGCTCGTTAGCCATGGTCTAAATATAGGCCTCCCTTGGCTCGGGTGCTGTTTAATCCAAGCACAGTACGCAGAAGTGCTTGTGGGGCTCGGGACCCGGTGTAACAACTCATTTTTAATAATACATGAGTAAATAAAGCACTGTGGTGTTGGAGGAGGAAGCTGTCCTGAGAGTGCTGGAGACCTCTCAATCACTGGGGAGAAGCGACCATGCAGCGGTTCCTGAATGAGGACTAACTGGGATTTCTAGGTGGTATGAATTCACTGCTACCCCGATCACGTTAAGATGGCCAAGATAAAAACGATGGTTAAAGAAACGAGTTTCCTAAGCAGGCACGCACCTGCACAGCTACCTATCGCCCTTTGTTCTGGAATGATGCAAAAAAAAAAAAAAAAAACGACTTGCACTTGGTATCGCTCCACGCTCTTCCGTCTCCTTTTAACAGAGCACTCCCTCATTTGATGATCATTTCATCGTATTACACATTAAACACAGTGCTCAGTCAGGGCTAGCACGGGTGTCAGGATGTGTATCGTAGGAGGATCATCTCAACCACAGTCAATCACATTTTATCTTGTAAAGCGCCTTTCAAGGTGCGCCATCTTCACAAAGCGCTTAACATTAAAACAGTTCAACACAATGAAAAAATAAGAAACAATACAAATGGAAAAGACCTAAATAAATAGTAAGTAATCACAGATAAGAGAAACAACAATAATTTTAAAAAGAACATTTACAATGAAGAAACAGAAAAGCAGAATAGAATAAAAAGATCAAGAAAGAGCCAAGTGAAAAAAGGTGAGTTTGTAGCTTTGCCTTTACGAGTGAGAGGGTGGGAGCAGCTCAAACAGAGAAGGGAAGAGCGTTCCAGAGTGTAGGAGCTGCAGAGCTAAAACAACGACCGCCAAGAGTTACACGCTTTGGCCAAGAGTTACACGCTTTGGCCAAGAGTTACACGCTTTGGCTTGGGAATTACTAAAAGGACAGAGTCAGAGGATCTCCTGATTACGTGTGGGGGTACAGCGGGACAACAAGGAGGACAGGCATTCAGGGCCGGAGTTATGAAGAGATTTAAAAGTAACCCTTAATCTGATAGGTAACCAGTGAAGAAGGGCCAGCTAAGGAGTGATGTCATCATGGTGTTTGGATTTGGAAAGGATCCCTGGCTGCTGCATTTTGTACTAATTGTATTCTATTAATGGCACGTGCTGGAAGACCAGAGCAGAGTGAATCGCAGTAGTCCAGTCGAGAAGTGACAAATGCATGCCAAAGGATCTCCGCATCAGATACAGAAAGATAGGGACGTACTTTGGCAATGTTACGGAGATGATAAAAGGAAGGTTTCACAACAGATAAGTTGTGAGAATCAGAGGTAATCCCACCAAGACTGCGAACAGAAGGGAAGGAAGTAGGCAGCAGTTTCCAAAGCTGAGGGTAAAGGAACTGAATTGAAGTCGAGGCAGTGCAGACGAGCAGGGAGGGTTTTGCTTGCTTGGCAGGTGCTGCAGTTCAGGGGCTGTAGTCATCACGTTGTAACTTCTGTGTTTGCCAAACAATCCCAGGCACGTGTAACAGCTACTGCAAGCCTGCTATGTCACTGGGAGGGAGGTAATGCATATCTCTGTCTGTCTACAGTATATCTATAAAAACTGAGCCTTGCTTTTCAGCATGGGCCCAGTCCATGTTCCGTGTGTTAGTTTGGCGCACACACACCCTCCTGCATTGTTATACAGCCAAAACCTTCCTAAAGGAAAATGTTCTTGATTTTTAAAGGAGTGATTTCCAGTCCTTTTTCATGTCGCTGTAACACACGTAGCATGTGAGCCATACATAGAATAGTGGTGGTAGCAGCTGTTTAGGGACATGGCTTCATCATGTATCGTGCATAACCTTTGGCAGATTTGATAGCTTTGTCAGTAGCACCCAGGTCTTGAGTGCAGGTCCAGGCCCTGTGTCACTGTATCTGCTTCCTGGGACTCTGTTTTTGTTTGCTGTGCTGGGGCTGGGCTGGCCTGGCCCTCTTCCAAACGTCTCTGTCTCTCTGAAGATTTTGCTTTTGCGCTGATAGTCTATTTATAGTGCCTGTGGTTCCGTCGCCATGGCAACTGTGCTGGAGGCCAGGGCGTCTGGGAACTATTTTTGGACTCTGCTTGCAATGTCAAGCCTGTGTTGTATCTTAGGTCGGACTGATTTTAGTAGTATTGTTTTTATACAGAGGGGCGTTCTGAAAGGAGGCAGATCCCGTTATTGTTTTGGGCTGTGAGCAGAATATAATGCAGCCTGCTCAGAGGTTTCAGAAGAATAAAAAAAATATACTGTGCCTCTTAGGTTTGTGAGAGTCGTCTGCTAATAAATACAAGCTGCTCTTTCCTGCTGTGTGAACCCTGCTATCCCTGCCCTTGTGCTCGCTTCAGCTGTAACAAGCTCGTTTGGAATCAGTGCAGCTGAGAATAGCGCCCCCGCTATTCCTATTCTGGCGTGGGCTCCATGTTGGATTGCACTCGTTGTACAGTGTTTTATTACGGGCAGTTGCCTCTTGGCACTGTGTTGACAAAATGGCTGTTGACAGCAGAGAAGCTAGCGATGGGGAGACGTTCTCTCCTCGCAGGGCCGTGGATTGTGATGTGGCAGCAGCAGCGTCTCAGCTGTACACGTGGAGCTGAAAGCTGCTTTTATGGCAGCCTGTCTCCTGGTAGCTTGTAGTCCTCACTCTGCGTCAGTGATCTGTGCTACAGGAGGCTGAGGAGACAAGATGGCAGGAAAGGGTGCTGCTTAATTAAAAAATATATATAAAATAATAATAATAATGAACCTTACCCTGTTTAGAGCTTCAGATATCTTGTGGAAAAACATTTATTTACAGGTTTAGTAAAAAAATAAATGCAGTCTTGTTTAATTCTTGTCTCACCTGCACTCTAGCGCTGACGTTTATCATCCTCAAAGCGAGCCCTGTATGTTTTTAAGGGCGTTGCCGTCAAGCTGTGTAATTATAATTGTTGACATTCCGTGCAGTGCGTTGTTTGGGGTTCATGTGAGTTTTTGCACATACAGTATTTTCCCCTTTAGACACGCTCCAGCTGCTTGCTGTCTCCCTGTTCTTTTAAGTGACAGTCTCTCGTCTTGGAGCAGCACGTGTCCCTCCTGTGATATCAGCGACGGACAGCACGCTGTTCTGATCGAGGCTCGGTCTGTGTGATGTGAGAGGAGCGTACGCACCCACAGGGTTAAGGGTTACACGCGTACACTTCTTTTTCCTGTAAGTGAACTGCGTTGCTGTTCAGTGTCACAGCTCCGCTCCCTCTTGCTCTTGTTGTCCTCTCTGCCATATAAGGTCCTGTAACCTTGATTGCCACAGCAAGAATCCAAATGTAAAGTCTTAGTGTTTCAGCTTTTCAATAATCCTTCCTCAAAACCGCAGCGGCAGCACACCCCCCCCCCCCCCCCCCCCCCCCACCCCTGTGGCAGGAATTTGAGGAGGCCACTCCCTGGGACCTCATTAACCCTTCTCATCCCTGCGGAGCTGTGTGTGTTGCTGCTCTGCACAGGTCAAGACAGCTGTATGCGTTGCTGCTCTGCACTGCACACCTGTGTGTATTGCTGCTCTGCACAGGACAGGACAGCTGTGTGCGTTGTTGCTTTGCACAGGTCAGGACAGCTGTGTACGTTGCTGCTCTACACTGCACAGCTGTGTGCGTTGCTTCTCTGCACAGGACAGGACAGCGGTGTGCGTTGCTGCTCTGCACAGTACAGCTGTGTCCGTTGCTGCTCTGCACAGGTCAGGACAGCTGTGTGCGTTACTGTTCTGCACAGGTCAGGACAGCTGTGTGCGTTATTGTTCTGCACAGGTCAGGACAGCTGTGTGCGTTGCTGCTCTGCACTGCACAGTGGTGTGCGTTGCTGCTCTGCACAGGTCAGGACAGCTGTGTGCAGTTGTATGAAAGCTCTCTGTGCCAGAGCCAGTCGTCCTGCAGGCATCGGGCTCAAGTTTAAAGTTCCAGTAAGCAGGCTGAACCTTATTTAGACATATTGATGATCAGTGGAAAATAAAATGCACTGTGTACTGTATGACGTGTTCGTGTTGCAGTGAATTCAATCCTGCGTTCATTCTCACACATTTCAGTACAGCGGTGCAGAGTATGCCAGCGGGGTTCCTAACGCAGGCACAGGGATTGACGGGACGAGACCGGCTGGCATCACAGTACCTTGCACATGCTTAACCGCTGTACAAGAGAGCCAGGTTCATGCGGACGAGCAGTTACAGGCTTGAACCATCGCCTCATTCAGACTACAGGGATCAGTGTGGTACTGACTACCTGGGACACACACCTGTCTTAAACTATGAAGATACTGAACATCTTTATCATGCAGAACATTGCCTCTCTTTTTTTCATAGTTCATAGATTGCTACCACTTCCATGTTATTGACAGGTGATATCGGAACTGCCAGTACAGCGATCCCTGCACATCCAAAAAAATTAAAGACTGTGAAATTGAGTATCCATGTAAACAGGACGTGAGGGAGTTCTGTTCTAGGAGTCGCAACCAGTAACACCCAATACAAGCATTTCAGGGACTTCAAAGCAAGCCTGCCTGCCTGCCCTTGATACAGGCCCATGCCAGCGCTCAGACTAGCAGTTTGCGTTTGTAATCCAGGGAAAGCCAGCCGAAGAATTTATCCCTACTGCAGTTCTGTTAACAAGATTAATTTATAATAAAGCCATTATCAGCTTTGTGGGAGCTGAAGAGCATTTTCTGCGCCTGGGCTGACGATACCCGGCCATGGCGTGCTTCAGAGGAAGGGCAGGTGACTGCATCCAACCTGCCTTCGTTGCCCTTCTGTCAGTCCCAGCTCTTGCTCAAGGCGAGACTCTCCTCTCCCCTAGTTTCAACACCACAGGAGTAGGTAGGTAATAAATTCAACAGTGATTTAGCATTTCCTTTCCAGGGGAAAATACAGTTTGTGTTTGTTTAATGATATCACAGCAGTCCAGTTTTATTAGCCCCCGCCCCCCCCCTCCTCAGGAAGTGTTCTGTGTTCCTCGTCAGCTGTTTTACAAGCATGACTCATTCCGATAAGCAGCACTTCATTCCAGACGGCTTCAGCTCACCCTCTGCAGTATACCTTCACAACTCAAAACTGCTCTAAATATTCCTCTAGAGGCAGTTCATCTGTACTGCACCATGTGCCCAGCAGCGTTCAGTGTAGAAAAAAAACTAGAGAACTTCATTTTGTGAGTTTAAACTTTGGCTTTTTTAAAAAGCAGCAATTCAGTCGTAAGCGACTATCATGTGGCAGTGTTGAAAATACAAAATCCAGCCAATAAACCTAAAACCTGTGGGATTGCAGAGCACAGCCAGGCAGTATCAACAGCAGTGGACGTAAACTCGGAGTCCCTTGCTGTGGATAAACGGGTTCACACACAATGCAATTCCTCCAAACCCTTACAGAGCACAGCACTGGAGCACTGCTTCTCATTACTGCATTGCTGAAGCCAGGACAGCTGCTAACGACTCTGCTTTTCCTGCTCCACTGTCACTATCCTAGGAAACGCACTACCTCCTCTACTGTTCCAGTCATGGAACTACAGGGCGTACATCACCATTCCAAAATCCCACGTAGCTGTTTCAAGAGCTCAGGGCTGGGGGCATCTGTCGCCTCACAACCCCCGTGATCTCTGATTTGTTTAACTTCAGGGGATGGTGACATTGAAAGCAGTGTGTTTTATTTAGACTGTGCAATCTAATCTATAGTGTTTATTTTTTTTTCTTCTTGTTCTACAGCTTTTTAGACAAGATTGACATCGTCAAACAGAGCGACTACTCGCCACCTGATCAGGTATGGAGCAGCATTGTCACAGTGTGTTGGAAGAGAGCATTCCTTGTGTTATTCTAAATGACTGTCCCGGGTTTGTCAGAGTTCCTGTGTGTCTCATCCCATGTACAGATTTCATCCCGTGCCTGATGCATGCACAGGAGTTCCCGGTTTCAGTGTGCGTTGTGTGTGGTGGAAGTGAATGCGTCCTGTGTCGAGTGTGTGTGTCTCTCTTGGTTTAAGAGACCTCATTCCCCACAGTTTGAGCAGACGAGAGGACATCTCTTCCCCAACGAGAGACGCCCCGCACACAGCGTATTCACTTCTATTGTTCTTTAGTGGAGTCGTACCTGTTCTCATGCATGTGAAGGATTCTTCATGTAGATCTGAGGTCATCTCCTTTCTTAATGCTGCAAAGCTAGAAATAAACTGTTGAAGGAATAATTTAATTATCACAACTTTCTCCTTTCAAAACAGAAGTAAAACAGCCTTTTGAATTGCATTTTGTCATGTTTGGGGGACACTACTAATTCTCTTTATTGGTGATGAGATGCAAATGAATGTCTATGAACATGATTTTTTTTATATTCTTATTTATTGCCTGTGTTGGTGAATCATGCCTACAACCGGAAACCTGGAAGGGGGTAGGGGGTGGGGTTCACAAATCCCTCTGCACAGTGTTCGTGTAGAGACCTCGGCATTAAGAAAGGTTGCCAGAGAGATGTCTACAGATGAACTGGGCAGGGGAAATAACCTGAAAAACTAGACCAGTCTCCAGAAACGGCACCGTGGAACTCCTGGCTGACAGGAGGAACAGCGTTGGGGTGCAACTTTCAGCAAACAGGAAATCCATATTAAAACACATATTACACGGAAGGCATGTTAATTACAGATCCATGAATCTGCTCATTGAGGGCATGTGTGCACAGCAGGGCACAGCCTCGGCATGTTGTATAACTCAGGATTCCTAGCCGGTGCCAGCGTGCTGACGTTGATTGAGAGATGTACGGAATGGAGGGATTAGATGCAAACAGAATGCAGGAACAGAGCAAGCCCAGCCAGCAGTGTTTGCAGGTGTTGATGGTAAGCCGTTGCAGACCCGTGTTTATAGGTGGATAGTGGAGTCACGCCTGCCCTTTTCTTTCAACAGGACCTTCTCCGATGCAGAGTCTTGACATCCGGGATCTTTGAGACCAGGTTTCAGGTGGATAAAGTCAATTTTCAGTAAGTAGACTTCGTGCTTCGTCTCCTCGGGATACTAATCTTGTGGTTTGAAAGTAGTGCTAGTCTGGGGCTGTCCTGAAATGTGCTTGTGGTGCTGCATTGACTTGTACAGCTGGTTTCACTGACACTGTTTGGACTACCTTACCTAAGGTTACAGAAGGCAAGGTCTGTGAAACCAGTAGGTATAAAAACCAATCCCGTGCAGCAGGAGTGTCGGATATTCCTCCAGACGCCTGTTTGGAGCTAAACGCAGACTCTACTCGAGCAGGTCCAAGTGTCGTGCTGTCACTCCAGTGCCAGTGGTGCATCGTTGCAGCCCCTCCCTGTAAAACCCGAACCTCGCGAGTTATTTCAGTGTGTCGATGGCGTTCCTGCTGCACCAACGGTTTTAACAGAGCGGTTTCCTGTTTTACAGCATGTTCGATGTCGGAGGCCAGCGAGACGAGCGCAGAAAGTGGATCCAGTGCTTTAACGGTAAGCTGGGACTGCTGTAGCCCCGTCAGACCTCAAACAAAGGCTGCTGGGAGTTTGAGAAGCGCTGTTCTGTAACCAGCAGCTAGAGGATTGATGCGATGCTTGCCTTTCTTCACAGACGTCACTGCGATCATATTCGTAGTCGCCAGCAGCAGCTACAACATGGTTATACGAGAGGACAATCAGACCAACCGGCTGCAGGAAGCCCTCAATCTCTTCAAGAACATTTGGAACAACAGGTAACTGGGCCGCAGCTCAGAATAGACACAACAGATAACCGGGCTGCAGCTCAGGATAGACACAACAGGTAACCGGGCTGCAGCTCAGAATAGACCCAACAGGTAACCTCTGCAGCTCAGAATAGACACAACAGGTAACCGGGCTGCAGCTCAGGATAGACACAACAGGTAACCGGGCTGCAGCTCAGAATAGACCCAACAGGTACCTCTGCAGCTCAGAATAGACACAACAGGTAACCTCTGCAGCTCAGAATACATGGGAGGGGCAGGGAGCGGACCCCACTGTGGCTTCACGGGAGGGGTGCCGTTTCATAAAAAGATATGTTTGCAGTTAATGCTAGAAATAAATCCTTCTAAAAAACGTTTATTGCAATAATCGTCATGTTCTCCCTGGTACTGGGGACTAAATCTGAGTGGCTGCACTGCCTGGAGTCATGTACTAATGTTCAATAACATTAAAAAGAAAACTGCTTCTGTACGTGGCTCTGTTTGTCTTGGGCAGGATGCTGTGTTTTTATTTTCCAGTGTGCCTGCACCGACACTGTGACCCCGGTGTTTCTATGAAGTGTTGCACAGCAGCGTGTGCTTCGATGTGACCCCGGTGTTTCTGTGAAGTGTTGCACAGCAGCGTGTGCTTCAATCGAGTTTTGTTTTTCCTTCTGCAGGTGGCTGAGGACCATTTCTGTAATTCTATTCCTGAACAAGCAGGATTTACTGGCAGAGAAGGTGCTGGCAGGAAAATCCAAAATCGAGGAGTACTTTCCAGAATTCGCTCGCTACACTACACCCGATGATGGTACGGCCAGCTGAGTTTGGAGTTTGTTTGGGGTTTATTTATTTAATATGTAATAAGTAGTTTTTCAGTAGTTTTAATTGTATTAAGTTATGTACACAATGATGGATGAATAGCCATGTTGTTACTAGTCATAGTTTCACAGCTCCTCTATGAATCAGTTCCACATCATTTTGTTATGCAGGTTCCTCTCTTACATTACATTAGGGTTATAATTTAAACATTTCCTTTTGTTTACCTAAATGAGAACTTGCTAACAGCTACTCCCTGAGCGTTTCCGGTTCAGCTTTTTCTCATCATTGTCCCGTACTAGGGTCCGAATCCCAGCTAGGCAGGATCACAGTGAGTGAGTGACTGCACTGCACGCTGCGAGACAGGTGTGTACTGGTTGTGTGAAGGACGGTTTCACGGTGAGGCTCTGTAAAGAGAATGTCCACACACGCCAGTATTCCACCTGGGGGAAGTCCTTTTTCTTTGATTTATTTCCTTAAAGGAAGTCTCAAGTGCAGGTATCTGTAATCTCTCCACGCCACATGGTTTGTGCTAAATTTCCCCTCCACAGAAAAAATGTAATCTCTTTTAGTAAATCCCAGAACAGTGTTTTATAGTATCCGTTGCACCCCCTTATTCAAGACATCGTTGCGGTTCTTTGACACAGTTTGATAACAGGAGCTCGAAGAGAGTACCCAGCAACGCAGAGCTCTGCACTCTCAGGCACTGGCAGGCCCTGGTACAGAGGGGTTTACCAATGTTCTTAACAGGGGAACATTCAGCAGTTCCTTCTGTGCCCACCAGAGGGCACTGACCAGACAACCGAATGTTTCTAGAACATGATGCATACACTTAAGGGAGAGAAAACGTTTTATTAGTGTGCCATTCTCACGAGTCCTTTTATTAACGTTGCTTTAGGTTTTACAGACTTTATACTCGCTCAAGTAAAGCCAGTTTATCCAGCCACCACGCAAACACAGCGGGTATTGGGACCTCACTTGCACAGAACTCGTTGTGGGGGGGGGAGTCCTAATACCTGCTGCACAGGAAGTGAACTACTTGTGAGGTGGCAGGATAAAATGGCTCCCCCAGAGTCCTAATGAAAGAGGAATCGGGAGAGCTAAACGGTGAGCATCACAGAGAGCACAAGGATAAGGAAAGGGGCTCTTGCTTGGTGCCCCATTTAATGCTTTTCTCTGTTCTGTGAGCGAATGGCAGCACCTCATTGTGTTATTCAGCAGCCTTAGCCGCAGCTTTGTTTGGCAGAGGTAAGCGTCCGAGGCAGTCAGATACAAGTAAGATCTTGAGAATAACTGGGCCATTTGTTTATTTTCATTTTCTTAGCAACACCAGAGCCAGGCGAGGACCCCCGCGTGACGAGGGCCAAGTATTTCATTCGGGACGAGTTTCTGGTGAGTGTGTCTGATTCCAGATTCACTGGGGCAGCCTGGCTTTTGTAAAGATCATAGACTTGTGTCTCTGATTCCAGATTCACTGGGGCAGCCTGGCTTTTGTAAAGGTCATAGACTTGTGTTCCTGTGTGTAAAGGTGTTGTGATGGTTGATGGCATGCCTGCAGGTTTTGTGAAGATTGACTTGTGGTCTAACCCCCTCCCCCCCCCCCCCCCCCTCGTGTTTTCTCTCTCTCCTCAGAGAATCAGCACAGCCAGCGGGGACGGACGGCATTACTGCTACCCTCACTTCACATGCGCGGTGGACACAGAAAACATCCGCAGGGTGTTCAATGACTGTCGGGACATTATTCAGCGGATGCACCTTCGCCAGTACGAGTTGTTGTGATGGGGGTGGAAGGCGCTTGTTTCTGTTCTTTTTGGGACTCCTTATTCCTCATTTTAAAGTAAATAAGACAAAACAACAAATACAAAAAAATAATAATAAAAAACCCGCCGAAACCAAACTATATTGCTCACACACCGCAGTGGAAACAGAACTGCTGTCTTTTCTGCAGACCGGACCACCTACTCTTCATGACCTCCCTCCCCTCTCCACAGGTTCAGAGAGAATCGCTCGCTTGCCCTTCCTCCTCCTCCTCCTCCTCCCTCCCCTCCTCAGTGCAAGAAGGCACCAAAAAAAATTACTTTGTGACAGCCATGTCTGTATTAATTCTTTTAACATTGATTAACAAATATAAAGAGAAACGAAACAAAAAAACACGTTCTGAAGGTGTGTGGAGTTCCTGGAAGGTTCTGGGATTGATGACAGAAGACAAGAGAAAGGAACTAATGAACCAGCGAGGGTGTGAGATTTCAGAGGGAAAGGAAATCCGGACACTGATAAGGAGTCCGTTTCCCTGGGCGCCCTTGCATTAACTAAACGAATGATCTACATTGAACTGCTCAATCTGCTCTCTGCACTGAGAGCAGCCCTCGCATTAACACACTAGCAAGCAAGCAAGCCCGTCGGTATTGAACTGCTCTGTCTGCGCTCTGCACTGAGATCAGAGGCACGTGCCAAGTTGTCAAGAGACTATGATGAAGACAAGCCTGTATGTTTGATTCCTGGGGCCCTGCATTGGGGTGGGGGGCTAACAACAACAATCAAATACAAAGAGATAACTGACATTTCTTCAGAGGTTCGGACAGTGCAAAAAACAAAACCACCAGTCCCAGCTTTCTTTTTTTTTTTTTTTTTCTAAAGGGGATGTTGCTGTGGTCTTTTTAAAGATGATGGAGACTGTTCTGGACTGTGATTGTAAAAAAACAACAAATGAAATGAAATCTCCATATACACTGTCTCCTGTTAGACACTGATCCTCCTTTTTATTTCTCTCTCCTTATTTTTTCCTTAAACCACCAACAAAACAAAAATCATTAACTGGATAGCAGTCCTTTTCCAATTAATTCTCTCTCCCTCTCTCTCTCTCTCTCTCTCCCTCTCCATCTGTCTGATTGTCTCCCTGTCTCCCTCCCTCCCTCTCTCTCTCTCCCTCTCCCTCTCCCTCCCTCCCTCCCTCCTTCTCCCTCTGTCTCTGATTGTGTCTCTCTCTCTCTCTGTCTCTGTCTCTGATTGTCTCCCTCCCTCTCTCCCCCTCTCTCTCCCTCTCCCTCCCTCCCTCCTTCTCCCTCTGTCTCTGATTGTCTCCCTCTCTCCCTCTCTCTCTCTCTCCCTCTCCCTCTGTCTCTGATTGTCTCCTCTCTCTCTCTCTCTCTCTCTCTCTCTCTCTCTCTCTCTCTCTCTCTCTCTCTCTCTCCCCATTCTTTTATTTTATTTTGCTGTTGGATTATTATTCTTGTACAGACTGTAAAATGTATTATTTTGTACAACTTTATTGAAAAAAAAAAACAAACAAAACAAACTTGTAGAAGATCTTTGTGCCTTGATCATGGCTGTACCTGTGCAATGAGCTAAGATGTAAAATCTGTTTGACTGCGCTGTACAGCTTTGTCACCCCTATCCACAGGCATTAGCTCCAGGTAGGGACACTTTATCTGTAGTTTTAGGATTTTTTTTTCTCTGGTTTATAAAAAGGATTAAAAAAAAAAAATGCTGTTTTAAAAAAAAAAAAAAATCAAATACAAATTGTGCAAAATGTAACCACTTCAAAAGTGAGGTCTTTCAATAACTAGTGACCTGGACTATTTATATTTTCAGCATTGTGCTTTTTTCTATTCTTTCTTTTTGTTTTTAGCTTTAACTCATTTAAATCTTTATCCAAATGCAAAACATTGCTTGTTTCTACATAAAAAACAACATTTTTGCTACAAAGAAAAGAAAAAAAAAAAGACATGTTAGTCTGTTGGGTTTTTCAGAGTTCGTTTATATCAAGCCATAGCCATTGTCTCAGCGTGGGGTCCATCCTAGACATTGTCTCAACGCGGGGTCCATCGTAGGCATTGTCTCAGCGTGGGTTCCATCCTAGACATTGTCTCAACGCGGGGTCCGTCGTAGGCATTGTCTCAACACGGGGTCTGTCGTAGGCATTGTCTCAGCGTGGGGTCCATCGTAGGCATTGTCTCAACACGGGGTCCATCGTAGGCATTGTCTCAGGGTGGGGTCCATCGTAGGCATTGTCTCAGTGTGGGGTCCATCGTAGGCATTGTCTCAGCGCGGGGTCCATCGTAGGCATTGTCTCAATGCGGGGTTCATCCTAGACATTGTCTCAACGCGGGGTTCATACTAGGCATTGTCTCAACGCGGGGTCTATCATCTCTACACACTTCCAACCACGATTGTACCATGTTGGTATAAATATTAATAATAATATGATAATGGTGATGTTAATAAGAGACAGAACAAGGTTGTTATGGATGATATCAAGGGTGAGGTGGTCCGAGCTTCTCGCTGTGTCATCCTTCGTTGAGTGTCTGTAGACAAGAGACCCGAGTTCTGATGACTGGACACCTCGCCGCCTCCTCCTCCTTCTTCCAGTGCTTTAAACGACTGCTGTGGTCTGACAAGCTGGGCTTGCATCACCGGCTGCTTCCTGTGCTGTTGATGCTGCTTCTAGCTGTTCATTGTGTCAAATCTAGTTTGAACCATTTCAGTCCAGAAGTTTTTTTTTTTTTTTTTCATCGAGCTGAAGAATGGATCATTTTTTGAATATACATGAGAACAGACACTACCTCAGCCTGGGGACCTAGGTTCCAATGTGATTTCTGATGGCGTGTAAATTGAAAGAGTTAAAAGAATCTGTTAAGACTTGGAGTGCAAGCAGGTGACTGTGCAGGAACAGGAAACAGCGAAGCGATCCAGAGGCACTTCTATATACTAAAAAGTGTGCCAGTAATGTTTCTCTGCAAATATATACACATGTGCCTGGGGAGGGAATTGATTTTTTTAGTCTGATCTCCCTCCCCACCCATTGGGATACAAATATCAAAACATCCTTCCTGTGTTTAAACAGAGGCATGTTTGATAGTGTTCACCAGCACGTCCTTCTGCAGGAGTCCATTCATTCAGACAGGTCTATATGAGTGATCTGAACAGTGCTAAAGCTCACCCCCGCCTCTCTTTAATGCTTAGTAATCCTGCTAATGCCCCCACGCCGCGGGAGGACTTTGTGACGTATTAACATTACTGCATACAATAAAAATACACAACAAATGAATTTCACAAAGCAGGTTTGTATAGTTTGGGGGGTTGATCTGCCACTGACAGCTGGTGGATGTGTGTGGGGCATGTGAGATGAAACTTCCATAAAAAATATATTGCAAATGGCCGTTACCTGACACTGTAGAAAAGGAATTCCAAACTCTTACTGAATTGTTTAAGCCTCACGAAACACTTTGAAGTAAAAGTTTTAGAATAAGCCCCGTCTTAGGCTTCTTGTTTTTCTACTGGAATATGGAAACAAACCCAGCAAGTAGTGGAGTGTGTCTCTACGCATCCCCACACAGTGAGCTGCCAGGTGGTTTAGTTTAGGACCCACCCCCCCATGCCCAGAGGCAGGTTCTCCCCATCAAGGGGCCTCGCTGGAACGGGAGCTGGTAATTGGTCAGGCCAAGGGAGGTGTGTGAGGCGCCCCTGGCCTTGGTCCTCCAAGCTAACATGGTAAACACAAAACAATGCATGCCTGACACCTCATGGTAGACAAAACCTCTGCTTCCTGTGTAAAAGGTTGCCACGGTGACCTTGCAGCTGACCAAGGTTTTTGGCATCTTGTGCAGTCCCCAGCTTCCCCCTGGGCGTGGCTCGCCTGAGAGTTTGCAGCAAGCAATCTACCATGCCTGTTCTCTTGGATATCTCATACACCTGATCGACTTATTTATATTGAACTGCACCATTACATAAATTAAATGAAAGAGAGTCTGCTGTCTCCCATTGAGACCTCCTGTCATTTATGTATAGAATACCCTAAAGGGTCTGTGGTGAAAATCAGCTTGTATCTCACACAGCACCCTGTGCTGTTTTATAATATATAGTTAAACATGAATAATTCAACACTGAAGCTAATCGTAGTGTTAATAACATTTCCCTCTCATACAAAGACATTTCAGAGGGCTGGATCGCATCAATATCAGGGTCTAGTGCTATATATTATAAAGACATTTCAGAGGGCCGGATCGCATCGATATCAGGGTCTAGTTCTATATATTATAAAGACATTTCAGAGGGCTGGATCGCATCAATATCAGGGTCTAGTTCTATATATTATAAAGACATTTCATAGGGCTGGATCACATCAATATCAGGGTCTAGTGCTGTATATTATAAAGACATTTCAGAGGGCCGGATCGCATCGATATCAGGGTCTAGTGCTGTATATTATAAAGACATTTCAGAGGGCTGGATCGCATCAATATCAGGGTCTAGCGCTGTATATTATAAAGACATTTCAGAGGGCTGGATCGCATCAATATCAGGGTCTAGTGCTGTATATTATAAAGACATTTCAGAGGGCTGGATCGCATCGATATCAGGGTCTAGTGCTGTATATTATAAAGACATTTCAGAGGGCTGGATCGCATCAATATCAGGGTCTAGCGCTGTATATTATAAAGACATTTCAGAGGGCTGGATCGCATCGATATCAGGGTCTAGTGCTGTATATTATAAAGACATTTCAGAGGGCTGGATCGCATCGATATCAGGGTCTAGTGCTGTATATTATAAAGACATTTCAGAGGGCTGGATCGCATCAATATCAGGGTCTAGCGCTGTATATTATAAAGACATTTCAGAGGGCTGGATCGCATCAATATCAGGGGCGGACTGCTATGTATTATACAAAGAGGCGTGCTCACGAATGTATCATACGGTCAGTTAAAAAGCCTGGTTATTAAGCACCTTTGAAACTCGGGTCGATTCAAGCTCTAGTTTGCGCTCAAGAAAGCTGCAGGTATTTCTCCGCGCCACCAGGAGGCGCCCAAGAAAATGTCTACTGACTCTAGTACAAGCTGGTGGTTGATGTAGTGACGTATTTTAGAGGAGCCGAGTTCTGCACAGCCCCAATGCAATAAGAGACACTGAAAGCACACCGGTGCTCGCGGATATAATAGTATTATTATTATTATTATTAGTATTATTTTAAGTAAACGTTCAGCGTGTTATAAGAATGGAAGAGGATTATTATCACAGCTCGGCAGAATGGAACGGACAAGATGCATCGCTGGTGAGAGAGAGGCTCTCATTTTCAATTAAATACAAAGTCGTCTTTTTGTTCTGTTTTTGTCTTGTCGTTCATATGAAGTTGTCCGTGTGTTTATACACTCGCGGACTTCCTGGCTGTAAAAACGCTTGTGAAAGGTCTGAAAAAGAGTGAACTTCCTTCCAGCGGCAATGCTCATCAAATTAGAAATGTTCGTAATACACCAATCAGGCATTTTATTGCCTTTGTGATGATGTGACACATCAAAAATGGCAGATTATTATTATTATTATAACAATAATGTGCTTTTAGCCGGATTTTAAAAAACAGCTCGTAATAAAATAGCATGTAGCTTTATCGCCTGGTTGATTAGCACAATACGCGTTGTTGTAAAGTTTTAATGTAACAGATACTCGTATTTTTTTACCCTCAATTTAACCTTTGCTGAGTGTTAATTTAGACCTTTGCAAAAGTATTTAAAGTTCATTTTTCTAGTGTTTTACCAAACGCTGTGCAGATTAGTGTAGGGGACGCTTTGCGTACAGTGAAGACACGCGAGCATTGACGGTTCGCTGTCCCTGTGGTTCTGTTAGGACGACGGATACGTGGACGGGGAGGCTGATGGTAAGATTCAGGACGAATGTATGGAGAAGTTCTCCAGTCGGGATTATATCATGGAGCCCAGCATCTTTACCTCCTTAAAGACGTGAGTATTCATCTCACATCTTCATTATCTGCACCTAACAATGGGTGTTTACTACAAGTGCTTTCTACAATTAAAAAGGGTTTTGAGAAAAAAAAAAAAAAAAAAAAAGTTAAATCCTTTCTGTGTGCTTTTGTGCTGAAGTGGTTCTGCTTTGCTGAGAATCTTCGGCTAGCTGCACAGATCCATTACTTTATCTAAATTAACATTTGTTATTCCAAGATTAGGGCTAATCTGGGTCTGTGAAACTAGCCGAAGATTGGCTGAGGATGGAGGACATAAGCAGCTAGTTTCACAGATGACAATTTACCGCCACTACAGCTAATCATGGTCTGTGAAACTAGCCTCCCTCCTCAGCTAATGTGAAGAGGCTGTGCTCTAAACCCCATGCTCATGATTGTCTGTTCCATGCTGCACAGGTACTTCCAGGCTGGTGGGTCCCCGGAGCATGTTATCCAGCTTCTGTCTGAGAACTACACTGCAGTGGCACAGACTGTCAACCTGCTGGCAGAGTGGCTCATTCAGATGGGTAGGAAGCTTCATTCTTACAGGATAGAGACTCACTGGCAGCTGCTGTCTCCTGTGCAGTGCTGTTTAGGGTTTACTGTTCAGGGGGGAGCTGGTGGTCACCCATTAGCACTGCAGTACGTATCCCTGCGTGTTGGAGTGAGTGTGGAATACCTCCCGGGAGCTTTGGGATTTGTTGCTAATGTTTTATGTCAGGTTTGTAGTCTGTATGCGGTTGCACATTTAAATAGAAATACTGTAAATTGAGAACTTGAATAGATTTTCATTTTGACAAAGGCTTGCTTACTGTTAAAGCAGGATTTCAAATGTGTTTAGTCACCTCCAGTTCAGCAGCCGACTGCAGTACATTGTTTAGGTCTTGCAATACGATCGTGAAGATGAATCATTCAGGTCTGTTCAATGTACTTATTATTATTATTATTATTATTATTATTATTATTATTATTATTATTATTATTATTATTATTATTATTATTTGTATTCTTGTATGAGATCTCCAGAGCTCGCTGCTCTTTCGGTTCTGATGGAGAATCCTTTTGTTTGTTTGTGTTCTTTAGGAGTGGAGCCGGCTCAGGTTCAGGAGAGAGTGGAGAACCACCTGAAAACCCTGCTGATAAAACACTTCGACCCTCAGAAGGCTGACTCCATCTTCACAGTGGAGGGAGAGGTGGGGCTCAATTGAATTCCTTATTGCAAAACCAAACGCAGAGCCATCTGTGCAGTGAAGAACTGTTTGCAGTCTAGAGCCCTGAATTGGGTTATATTAATGTAGTTAAAGCAGTCCTCTTCGGTGCTGACGGTGGGATTTGTTTTATTTTGTCAGTATTTGAAATGCACTATTTCAGTGTTGATAAGCTTAGGTAGAGCCATCGCCCAGCCCATAACATTCCACGTTTTGTTTCCCCCAGACTCCTGCGTGGCTGGAGCAGATGATTGCTCACACGACCTGGCGAGATCTCTTCTACAAGCTAGCTGAAGCTCATCCAGACTGTTTGATGTTAAACTTCACTGTCAAGGTACTTCTGCTTTGAAGAGAACTAACTGTGTTGTCCATTAGCACTGCCATCTTGAAAGGCTTGGAGGAAGACGATGCATCTCGTTATCCTGCCTAATATGAAACAGCCACAAAAAAAACCAAAAAAAAACGATTTGCATGTTTTCCCAGTGTCTATACACTGCGTTCCACCACAATATGCTGTTTGTGTTCTTCTTAATAAAGTAAGCACGTTGCAGGCGTGTGATTCTGCAGTTCAGTTACTGAGGCATGCGTTTTGTTGCTGGCAGCTCATCTCGGACGCTGGGTACCAAGGAGAAATAACCAGCGTCTCCACAGCCTGCCAGCAGCTGGAGGTGTTCTCCAGAGTGCTGCGGACCTCGCTGGCCACTCTGCTGGACGGGGGAGAGGAGAACCTGGAGAAGAACCTCCCGGAGTTCACGGTGAGGCACACACTATGTTAGGCGCATTGCAGTTGTCATATTTGAACAGCAGTTATTCCACCCCCAGGAGATGTTAATGCTGTGCTCACAGATAGGAGTCAGAGAAGAGCCGTATAATGCTTGTTAGTTTGAGGTTCCTAACCCTACTGTTGAAGGGTTCAGCCGGCAAACCGCATTCGATCCTCGCTGTGTTCTGTGTAATTGAGTGATTGTAGATTGCAGCTGTGTAGTGTTGTGTGTGCGTGTGTTTCTGCTCTTGTAGAAGATGGTGTGCCACGGGGAACACACCTACCTGTTTGCCCAGTCCATGATGTCAATACTGGCCCAGGAAGAACAAGGAGGCTCGGCAGTGCGCAGGATCGCTCAGGAGGTCCAGAAATCTGCTCATGAAAGGTACCCTGGAGCAAACCAGCGTCACTTCTAGAGAACTTGCAGGCTGTTTGCCTTTGTGTTGTGACCACGTATGAACGATCCCGGATTCGGGTTGTCCTGTTTGCTAAACAGAGCAGCAGGAGGCGTTTCTCGATGCCGCGGGTGTTAGCGTTGGTGGTAATGATGGCACTGACGGTGACGGTGCTGCTGCTGTTACTTGCAGGGGGCATGATGCCAGCCAGATCACTCTGGCGCTAGGAACAGCCGCTGCCTACCCTCGTGCGTGCCAGGCACTCGGAGCCATGCTGTCCAAAGGAGCCCTGAACCCGGCTGACATCACCGTCCTCTTCAAGATGTTCACCAGCATGGACCCTCCCCCCGTGGAGCTGGTGAGTGCTCCGTGAGAAAGCCTGTTCAATTAAGATCTACGTGAACATCATTTAGATCTTTTATTTAATGTCATGTAATCCAAAGAAACTACAAAGTGAGATTGCAGAAGTCTACCGGAAGCCATAATAGTAGTACAGTATTTCATAATAGATTCCGAAATGTCACATTTTTAAATTTGTCAGTTTCTTGTTATGGAAATCTACTAAGCGGTGTGTAATTCAATATGTTAACGTAACGTTGTTCTGCGGGTTTCATTTGACTTTATGAAGCAAAATTTCTTCTTTCTATAGAGTGCTGCAAAACTTTTGGCCATAGCTGTACAATGACGCAGATATAATAAGCTGAGGTCGCTTTAAAACAATCTGCAATTTTAATTTAACTATAGTTCTGTGTTTTCTAGAGCTTGTAATTCCAAGTCCTTGGCTGTGTTTTTCCTGTCTGTCTGTCTCCCCTTCCTCCACAGATCCGGGTCCCAGCCTTCCTGGATCTCTTCATGCAGTCCCTCTTCAAACCAGGTGCGAAAATCAACCAGGACCACAAGCACAAGTACATCCACATCCTCGCCTACGCAGCCAGTGTGGTGGAGACCTGGAAGAAGGTATGAGTACGCTGAGCAGAGCAGAGAGAACACCTGACGCTACAAACCACTCCATGCTGCAGGGAAAATTGCACCTTTTGTTTTCAGAAGGCACACTAACTTAAATAAGATTCAATTCAGGGCACAAAAGTGTGCCAGAGTTGTTTGTTACTACAGGAAGTTTGAAACAACAGCTTGCAGATTGACTTGAAAACTTTAATCAATAGGGGCCCATTGTCTTAATATTTATATTGGTGAAAATTGGATTTTGAGCACTCTTAATAAATCTGGCCCATTTAAGTTGTATATGATCAAGATAAGTGACTACTTAAATTCTCATGCGTTGCAGTTGGCTGTGGATTCGAACCCTGTGTTTTTTGTCTCCTTTTTTTTTTTTTTTAAAGAACAAACGAGTGAACATCAACAAGGACGAGCTGAAGTCCACCTCGAAGGCCATCGAGACGGTCCATAACCTGTGCTGCAATGAGAACAAGGGGGCCACAGAGCTGGTGGCTGAGCTCAGCACACTGTACCAGTGCATCAGGTGAGCTGGACTGTGCCTTCACCTGCAGGGACCCTGCACCGCCTGGGTCAGAGCCCTGTACCGGTGCATCAGGTGAGCCGGGCTGTGCCTTCACCTGCAGGTATCCTGCACTGCCTGGGTCAGAGCCCTGTACCGGTGCATCAGGTGAGCCGGGCTGTGCCTTCACCTGCAGGGACCCTGCACCGCCTGGATCAGAGCCCTGTACCGGTGCATCGGGTGAGCCGGGCTGTGCCTTCACCTGCAGGGACCCTGCACTGCCTGGGTCAGAGGCATGGAGGGTCAGAGCTCCGCTTACCACCTGTGCAGCTCTTCTTTTTACTGAAAGCAGGTCTTCCACTTTTTAACAACTGAAGTTTGGCATCACGTTCAGAAGTTCGCAGCTGTAGGAGTAATAATCTTTGAAGACACTCTGCAATATAGTATGACGTGTCTGGTACACAGTCTATTGATTGATTGAATACAGCATTAACTGTCTCTCTGTCGGCAACGTTGTGGTTTTAGGTTCCCAGTGGTGGCGATGGGTGTGTTGAAGTGGGTTGACTGGACAGTTTCTGAGCCTCGCTATTTCCAGCTCCAGACAGACCACACTCCTGTACACTTGGCCTTGCTGGATGAGGTACATCGCAACTGTTTCTTGCAGTTACACACGGGTCACATGTAAACATAAACGGCACGCTATAGGAAAGCATCATTAGAACATATCTCCTTCACACCTACCTGCATGTTCCCCGGCCATTGGATAGGTTGCAGAGAGTGGCCCTTCCTGCTCACTGGACTTGATGCCTTTGGGCTGCTAATCAAAGTGCTGAGCCAGGCCCATGGCGGTGCTCTCGGACATGTTCTGTAATGTTTTCTTCCGCTGCGTCGTTTATAGCCCGCCCTGTGATTTTATGTTTAAATCTCTTTAACAATCGGGAATCCCTTCTTCCCCAGATCAGTACCTGTCACCAGCTCCTGCACCCCCAGGTCCTGCAGCTCCTCATCAAGCTCTTTGAGACGGAGCACTCTCAGCTCGACGTCATGGAGCAGGTAAGGACCCTCCGTGTACACAGAGTACCGCTCCACAGGGACTCCTCCGGCACCAGTAAGGGCTCAGCTTGCATAGCAGACTGGTGCACCAATAACCTGCAGAACAGAGAGCAGACACTGCATATATAATAATAATAATAATAATAATAATAATAATAATAATAATAATGACCAGAGTGATGTCATTGATCCTCATTGAAGCCCGTTCTGTTGTTGCCAGTGCTTTTTTTCAGTGTGGTGATTGGTAAGCAGCGGGGAGGTTACCAGCTGCTCTGCCTGTGTATTAAAACTGCTCAAGAGAAGCTAATCCTCCAGGAGGCTCTCTATTAATGGAGCGTGTTGGAAACCTTGTGTTTGTGCAGATGGAGCTGAAGAAGACCCTGCTGGACAGGATGGTTCATTTGCTGAGCAGAGGCTACGTTCTGCCGGTGGTCGGCTATATTCGCAAGTGCCTGGAGAAACTGAACACGGACATCTCTCTCATCAGATACTTCGTGACTGAGGTGGGTGCTGCTTCCCTCGTATGAAGGGCAGGGAATCATTTAAAACCCATTGCGTCGCAGTTTGAGCCGTTACAGGTTTTTCCTGTGAGCCTTCATTGTTAGCTACCTGTGCAAACGGTGTGCGTTGTGCCTAATTCAGCTTCCACTGAAAGCTGGGATGGCTCAGCCTGCTGTGCAGCGGGAGTCTTAAATGATCCCCATTTCTGCATGTAGGTGATGCTGATACGATTGCTCCAGTCGTTTTACTGTTTTGTTCCACCTCAGTTGGTTTGGTTTGTCACTGGCTTGCTGTTTTTACTCCAGGTACTGGATGTGATCGCTCCTCCTTACACATCAGACTTCGTGCAGCTGTTCCTGCCCATTTTAGAGAACGACAGCATCGCTGGGACCATTAAAACAGAGGGGGAGTGTGATGCTGTAGCAGAGTTTATAGGTAAGATCTGTACTGCAGTGTGGCTGTACTTCCTTTACACTTTGAACTATGTTCCTGATAGCTGCTTCTCCATTTGTCATGGAACCTGTAGTAGCCTGTATCTATTCAGAATCGCCTGTCCAAAACCGTGCACACACATTTTTGTCACAAGAGGTTATGTGAAATGATATAAATGTACTTTTACAACTAGACTGCATTCTTTCTATTTCAGCACACTGTAAATCTAATTTCATCATGATGAACTGACCTGGATCAAAGAGCTGTGGAGCCAGCCTTGTTTGATCTCAGTGTGTAACTCGCGGTGGAGGAAGTAAGTGATTTTCAAGGTGGAATACAACATGAGGACTTTGCTCCTGTTGCTACTGGGACGGGACGAGGTGTGTTAAAAGACAGACCCCTGGTCATGCGTGGGAGAGACTCTTCATAGACTTCATGTGGTCATGCGTGTGGGAGAGACTCTTCATAGACTTCACCAGAACACACTGAGAGCTTTGGAATGCACAAGGAAAGAATGTGCAAAAGCAAGTCCTTTTTCTTTTTTTTTTTTGGAAATAAATTTAGATGTAAATTGATTAATGTCTGTACTATAAATGTGGTCCCGTTGTGTACAGTTGGGAGGAATTAAAAAAACAAAACAAAACAAGCCCACTCTTCCTCATTGGCTCATCTGATGTTAGTCACAAAAAGGGTCACTTTTTATTTTTTAAAGAAAGACTCTACAGCAGTAATATTTCTAGATTTTATTCAGATGCAATTGTCTTACAATCAAACAATATTCAGATATGTTTTAAAAATATATATTGCATAATTTAATTTTGTAATCAGTGCATCATGGGGGCAGATAAAAGTCCCCATTGTAGTTCCGTCCTTCGTTGTTACTACATTAACTAGACCTGGATGTCCTGATCCTGAAATCTGTTTGATTTTATAATACAAGCAGCATAGCGATTGTCATTTTATCTTTCAGGCATTCCAGGGGCTTCCAATACATTTCTGATCCAAATGAGAGTGGTGGTAACCCGGAGCTAACAGTACTCTGGCAATGCACAGTGGTTTACAGAATGGGATTGTAGTGCTAATTGAATCTCTGTTAACAGTGAGATGTGATGCAGACAATATCATTGCCATGAAAGCAGTTGTGAAGAGTCTCTTAGACAGCAGAGTGACTGCATGAAAATGTAACAATAAGACAATTGGCATGTTACCTGTGCTGATCAGAAATACATAGATTACTGTAGCAAATTAAAAAGCCATGGACAAGCACTTTGGCATTTAATTAAAAAAAAAGCTTAGCAACTGACCACTAAAGTTCAGAAATGTCAAAGCAACACACTGTTCTGAATGGAGTTCCCTTTCATTATTGCATAGCAAGGACGGCCTTTAGTCCTATATTTTAAAAAAAAACACCTTAAAAAGGTATTTGTTTTAATTATGTACCTGCATAATCATTTGTAAAATCTTAGCGAGTGTTTCTAAATGTAATTGGCGGGCACTACAGGATCCCCGTAGGCACAGTCTTCCTCGATAGCCAGGTTGTACTCATTTCCTTTGCCATCTTTGTAAGCACTAGTGACGATTCTCAGCCAGCCCTTCTCACCCTGCAGAGAGAGAGAGAGAGAGAGAGAGAGTGTGAGAGTTTTAACAGGGTTACATTTCTTACCTTGCACTTATTTTTTTTTTGGTTTAAATATTTTTTTTATAGATTGTTAAAGATGTGTTTCACTGGACAGGATAAGCCCTAGTGAGATGCAGTATATTGCTCGTGTCACACCTGTGCAGGGGGGCTGCAGTTAAGTCTGAATGATGGCTTTACAGTTATAAAGTACAGCGACAGCACTGGCAGGAAGATTTTCTTGAGTTCAGGTCGGAGAGTGAAACCTTTCTTATGAACACGGTCCTGCTTCCCAGCTCCACTGAATGATTTCTTATTTGAGCAGGGAATTCTAACATACCCATGGCTCGCCCCAGGAATTGCGGACAATCCAGAATTCATCACCGTTTTCATCCAGCCCCCAGCCTGCCACCGACACAATGTGGTTGATGAAGGGTTGGGGGTTGTACTCTGTGTAGAGCCCTCCTGTGTAGGCATCCAGCTTCTTAGTCGCCATAATACCACAGCTGAAAATAAAGGCATGAAAAAAAGAGACTCAGTTCAAGCAGGGAGGGGCGGGCTTAGCAGACAAGAGACTGCTTTACTAAACTCTGTGCCGCGGTGAGGAGAAAAATAAAACATCACTGGACATAACAAATTGGGGGGGGAAATAAATACAAATAATTGGTCACTGCTTGACTGTGCTGACCCACTCGAGAGGGGAAAGCAGCACTTGAAACACGAAGCAACAACACACCTCTGAAGAAAAGCATGAACGGCTAACCGACAGGTGGGAACATTCGTTCATTAAAGTTAATGAACGCCAGCAAGCCTGTAGCTGCTACCTGATGGGGCCCCTGGCGTAGATCTCTGCCATCATCTTGTCCCTGCCGCTCACAGCTCCGTAGTCGTCCACCTTCCACAGGGTGTAGTTCTTGATGACGTTGCACACTCCGAATGTAGTACAAGTGCCACACTGGTTGAAGGGGGTGCAGTCTGAGAACACACAAGCAGGCTTGTCTCGTTTTCCTTCATCCGTTTCATTGCGTCTTACCTTTTTTTCCCACTTTTTTTTGCTAGCTCTCCAATTAGTTCAAATGTGTTAACCCTTTAATGTGTGAAATACTGGAAATAGCTACAAAACACCAAACATTTGAAGTAGTTTTGGACACCTTTTTTGACTTTTTTCCCCCCCACTTCTTTAAGGGGAAAATATGGCATTGTGCATTTTCATCTTCCATGTGTCCCCATCCATAAAGACTAGATGGGAGGTTTTTTAATCCATCCCCTTATAAAGACCCATGCATGAAAGGATTACAGATGGTTATATAATGAAACTGTCTGCTGAGTGTTTGAATAGTCCATGATCACACACACACACTGGTGGATCACATCACTCATTCTGTAGAGTTTCAGATGTGAAACACACACACACTGGTGGGTCACATCACTCATTCTGTAGAGTTTCAGATGTGAAACACACACACTGGCGGGTCGCATCACTCATGCTGTAGAGTTTCAGATGTGAAACACACACACACACACACACTGGCGGGTCGCATCACTCATGCTGTAGAGTTTCACATGTGAAACACACACACAGACACACACACACACTGGCGGGTCGCATCACTCATTCTGTAGAGTTTCAGATGTGAAACACACACACACTGGTGGATCACATCACTCATTCTGTAGAGTTTCAGATGTGAAACACACACACTGGCGGGTCGCATCACTCATGCTGTAGAGTTTCAGATGTGAAACACACACACTCTGGCGGGTCGCATCACTCATGCTGTAGAGTTTCACATGTGAAACACACACACAGGCCCTTCCCATTCCCTGAACAGGTTGTTTGTGTGGTGTGGAAAGCGTGGGACTCGTACCCTGGTCTTTGGCCTGGTAGTTGTTGCAGGTCTCGTCTGGGATGCCATGGCTGTGTGCGTACTCCCACACCCCTGAGTGATCGCCCCCCTCGCACGAGCCCGCCTGCCCGCAGTCAATGACGTTCTGCACAGAGATGTAGGCAGAGGGCCAGGCGCCTTTCCGCTTGATGTTGATACGGTCTAGTAGGGAGAAGGAGGCAAGAGAGTTTACTTACAGGGCCCCAAACAATCGCCATTTAGCAGCTGCAGATCTGTAACATTTTAGGCGGCTGTAAATTCCCATTAGATACATATAAAGGTATTAGCAGCACGCTAACGTGCTTGCATTTAGTATCTCTGTCACGGCTGCGTGCAGTTGCAGTAGGACAGCCACAGGGAGGCGTTACCTGCTAAGGCGCTGGTGCTGCCGTGGGCCCAGCAGGAGCCGCAGTACTGGGGGATGTGCTGGTTCCGGGTCGTGCTCACGTAGTTCTTCCCCTCGATGTTCCTCCAGTCCCAGGCTTTGGGCAGCTCGTCCATATTGAGATACTCATGAGGGCGGGGGGCAGTGCTGAATTTCAGGAGGAAAGAACAGTGTATTTAATACAAAGCGATAAGCAGCACAGTTAGGCAGTTTGCTGTACGGAGAGGTAAGCTTCAGGAAAGCCTGCCACACTCACTTCTACAAGGGCTCATTAAACTTCTTTGTTGAACAGTATCCTAATGGAACGTTTCTTCGTTGATGCATTTTTAGGCGACAGTCGCCCACTCAGTATGAAGTGAGCAGTCCACTCATGTAAATGCAGTGTGTTTGGTATGTTCCATCCTCATTAGGGGTCTGTGTTTGTGAACACTAGCGATGCTACGGGAATGTGTGTGGCATTGCACTGTGTAGAACTGCTACACTGCAGAGGGCCAGTCAGACAGCCTTGAACTGAAGGCAGTGAGTGTTACATGAGCAGATCAGGTCGAGTGAAATGCTTTTCCTCCTTATAAAGCAAATTAAAAGACTCTTACTGGAATGGCAGGTGCATAACCCGTGGAAGCCACACCTGGAGCCCTGGGTGTCCCGTTCTAGATGTGATTTACTTTCTGTCATGAGACTGGCGTCATGTGACACACAGGGCTGCACTGACATTATAGAAAACAAAAAGAAGAACTGAAACCTGCTTTTCTGTATAAACGCGAGGACATTATGATACATCTACTTTAAAATCCCTTCCGTTTTTATATGCCAGTCACAGCACAGAAAACGCCGATGCTGTGTGTGTAGTGCTTGTGGGCGGCTGTGCTTTAGTGCGGGTCTCCACGGAGGGCTGGCAGCTTCGTTACCAGTAAATACAGGAAGCCGCCGCTGTGCAAAGCGAGATAAACAAGCCGCTTTCCCGCAGCTCCCTCGTGTTCTGTACTGTACAGAGACTGCTTGCTACGCCCGCATTCTTCTCGATTGTTAAAACTGTATGAAGTGAGAAGAGGTGTAGTTTCTGTTTTGCTGTGTTTCTCTGAACTGTGTTTACTGTGCAACTCTGTCTGTCTGTCTCGCATCTACAGCTACAATAAATCTCAGAGCGTGATACAGATGTAACCTTTAAAACAGCCGAAGGCGGTCTATTCCCAGAGATAGTATGGATTACAACACCCTACACGCCCAAATGTGTTTTAAAAATGATTATATATATATAGATATAGATATATATATAGAGAGATATATAGATATGGCCATTTCTAAAACTACTGTACTGAATTTAGTTAATGCTATTTAAGAAAGCTACCGCTGGTTGTTTTGTCGGTTCACAGAGCAGATAAACTAAATCTTTGAACAATTAAAATCACAGTTCATTCGGGCCGCCCAGACACGAAAGTCCGCGCCTTCCTGTGTAATTCATGATTTTGAAGGAGCCCAATGTGAAGTACTCCTGTACTTGTGTAATGAACCACGGCACATACCTGACCCCAAACGGGTTTTTTCTCACTGCTGGCTTGTAGCAGGGTCGGTCTTCGTTGAAATACCTGCCGGCTGAAACACAGGAGAGGAGACACAGCGCTAGCAGCAGCCTCGCCATGTTGCAGATCATTCACTCATATGACGGATCAGCAGATCGCGCTGGCAGGTTACTATTTACTGGAACACGTGCTTCACAATGATCACGCCGCACTTCCTCTTAAACGTACATACTTCCTTTTTTCAGAAGAGAAACATTTTTAGCTTTTTCTTCCTACAATGCTGTTCTTTCCAGTAATCTGTTTCCAAGGCAGTAGTACAGTACCTTTCTGAGGTGTTCGGTTATTTGTGAAAGCCGCTTCAAGGTGGTACAAATGCAATGTTTGTTTTTCTTTATAAAGAACTATTTAAAACAATATTGCATTGCAAGATCCACTTAGTCACCCAAGTGATGGTGCTGTATCATTTCCAGGCATTACAACAGCTCCCTTCTAAGAGTAAGACTAGAAATCCTTATTATCATTCAAACTGAGGAACCTGGACACCCGCTTTAATAATAATACTCAGAACTCCATAACCTTGGTTAATAACGTGATACAAGCTTGTTTAAACACAATGGCAAGGCACGCTCACAGGAGGTGTAGTTCATCGTTACTGTGGGCAGGATACTTGACTTCCTATATGGAACCATGTATGCTGTTATCGGATACCCTCACCCACAGCTGAAGTGTGACACGCAGATGCATGTCAAGCCAGTCTCATCATTAGAATTGGAGAAGCGCTTCTTTCTGTCGCTGTGTGTCAGACCGGAGAGGGGCGTGTACAGAGGGGTCAGTAACAGATCAGCACAGCTGTTCACTGGGAACAGTAACTGGAAGCACGCAAGCTGTTCAAGAGTTTAGAAGGGAAGCGAAAGAAGTCCTGCAACACCAAGAAGAGAATAACATGAACAAATAGCTGAATACAGACGACCCGATTCTTCACGGCATTTCTTCCCTGCAAGGTCAGTTAAAATATTCAGCTGTGGACTTGACAGACTTCAATCAAGTGCTCCTTCCAGCATTCAAGCTCCTTTTGCTCCATTAAGGTTTCCAACTTGAATTACACAGTTAAAAAAAAAACAAAAAAAAAACATTTTCTCCATACCGGGAGACTTGGCAAATTGGACTAAAGTGTAAAGTCTGACTAAGTCATCACAGAATGAATGATGGTAAATGACAAACCTCTACTAATGTCATAGGTCTGTGACGTGCTTTATTACACCACTCCTCCTTGTTTATTTCACTTTCTTTGGTTAAAGAGCCACAGCTAAAATGTTTTTCCCCCCTGCTTAGAGTTTAATGATCCCCCCCCACTATATTTAAAAATCTTCCTGTGCCGGTTGTTTAAGTGAAACATGTGCGTCAGCAATAGGCTCTCTTTTTTCTCAACCCTAATAATAAAGAAAGGATCCGATGACATTTAAAACTGCTTTTTATTTTTGATTTAGTTGTACAAATGTAGGATGAAGGACTGATCAGTGCATTTCGATACAGAGAAGACGACCACAGACGTGTGAAGAGCGGCTAGACCAGCCTCCTGCGCTTGGAATCGCGCTCCATCGCCTCACACTGAGAGTCTGCTTCGGGTCCCAGAGGAGACACCAGGTTCAGCATGGGGTCCTCCGAAGCACGGCCAAACAGAGCCAAGAGGAATGCCACCCCGAAGCCTGTGGCTCGCTCCCCCTGGGGCGACAGGAAGACAAGCAAGAGGCTCTCAAAAACAGGCACGAAACATCTTATACAAATCTTATAAAAAGAACACAAGCACAACCACAACAGTGATGTTGCAGCGACTTACTGGAAATACTTACAGTATGCACTGGGGACGCAATGTCAACATGGACCCACACACCGGGCCAATCAAAACCAATGTGGGAGGCAATGAACAGCCCGGCACAGGAGCTCTGAGCATTCTCCCGGTCCTGTGAAGCACATCACAACAACACAGCGTCGGGTTACTGGGAAACACATCAACACACACAACACAGCGTCGGGTTACTGGGAAACACATCACAACAACACACACAACACAGCGTCGGGTTACTGGGAAACACATCACAACAACACACACAACACAGCGTCGGGTTACTGGGAAACACACACACACACACACACACACACACACAACACAGCGTCGGGTTACTGGGAAACACACACACACACAACACAGCGTCGGGTTACTGGGAAACACATCACAACAACACAGCGTCGGGTTACTGGGAAACACATCACAACAACACAGCGTCGGGTTACTGGGAAACACATCACAACAACACACACAAACCAGCGTCAGGTTACTGGGAAACACATCACAACAACACACACAGTGCAGCGTCGGGTTACTGGGAAACACATCCTAACACACACAGTGCAGCGTCGGGTTACTGGGAAACACATCACAACACACACAGTGCAGCGTCGGGTTACTGGGAAACACATCACAACACACACAGTGCAGCGTCGGGTTACTGGGAAACACATCACAACACACACAGTGCAGCGTCGGGTTACTGGGAAACACATCACAACACACACAGTGCAGCGTCGGGTTACTGGGAAACACATCACAACACACACAGTGCAGCGTCGGGTTACTTGCATCCATGCAGGAAGAAGAAATACAAATAAAAACAGCACTTTGGTAATCGCTCTGCATGTGCGCTAGTCCACTCACTATAACCAGGAATGCATTGTGTACTATTTGATGCGATACTGAAACTTCCCACAAAACTTGTGAGAAATTGAGTCATTTGTTTAGGAATGAGATTCCCCACTGGTTAAATGTTACAATAACAAACATGAAACATAAAAATCAACCTACAGCCACAGAGTTCTTCATGTCGGCGACAGCGGAGGTGAACTCGCTGAAGTGCAGTTCAGGACAGTAGACCAGCGGGTGAGCCAGGTCCCCGCTGTTACGGCCAGCTTTGACACACGCTGCTTCCCACTCCTCGCTGTTAGTCATCACAGCCGCATGGTACTTTCCAGTGGAGATGCCCTGGAAACACAGAACAAGCAAACCCCATTCAACGGATTGCTTCACTTGTAATGCAAACATAGCTTTCTCTGAAACAAACCAACCGTGAAGTGGGAATGTCAGGACTTTTCAAAACTGGACAAAAAAAAAAATGCTGCAGTCATTTATAAAAGGAGCTGAGACAGTATAGCTGACAATAGCACATGTAGGATCACATGACATTTACAGGCAGTGCTCTGCTCTGCCCTTCTCCACTCTCGCGATGCAGCTTCCAGTACCTGAGCTCCTGTGAGTGTAGCGATGTCCAGGATGATATCGGCACAGAGGTCCTTGCTGGAATAGGCGACCCCATCAGACAGCACCAGACGCCCCTCAGCATCTGTGTTGTTAATCTCCACTGTCCTGAGCAGGACAGAGAACAAACAGTAAGCCCCCCCCCACCGAGTGCTACAGAAATAGGTTTTAATCCCTCACCCAGGTCTACAGAAATTGCATACAAGTTCCTTTGATAAGCATCGTCTCAAATTTCCAGGCTGTGCTGTGTTTTTTCTTACCCCAGTACAATTCTGAAGACTCTGTTAAACAGTCTGGTTTCATTGCTATTTATCTTCTTTTCTGTATTGCTTACTTTCCCGAGTAGAGAAGGTGGATATCATCAGGACGTGTTGCATTGGGTCCCACGGCATTCTCTGCTAAGCAGAACACAGCATGGAGATTGTCTTTGAAGCCCTGGAGGGGGGTGGGGGAGAGATAACATCACAGCTCCTGCCAGCCCATATACAACTACCTAATGCATGGAATAGGATCTCACAGCAATCACAATGCTGTGGTCTGTAGCTCAGATCATTAGGGATAATCGTTAGTTTGAGTAAGATGGGCAGATAAACTTAAATTAATGACGACCTGACAATTAAAAGGTGCGGTCACCAATTCCAGACACAGCACCTGCACAATATTTAAAATATAAACATGAAGAGTTAATTGCAGTCATCAGCTGCATAGATGAACCACTCAACAGAATGAGGCAACAGACAAGCGAGTACAGACACAACAAACCTGGCTGTAAGGGGGAAGGTCTCGGTTTTACGACAGCTGTTTAAGATTGCACAGTTACTGGTACACCTGGCGGTCCCTGCTGGAAACACTGCTACTTGAGATGAAAAGGTTGAAAGCCATTGCCTTAGAAGATTTGTGTGATTTTTACTAACACTTACTTGCTTTATGGCAGCTTTGAATGCACCAAGAACAGCAGCAGCCCCTCCACAGTCTCTCTTCATCCCAGGCATGGATGTCTGTAACCCAGAGCAGACTGAGGGTTACCCCTGACCCAGCAGTGCAGGCGCGAAGGCCACAGCGATCAGTCTGACTACAGTGACACCACACCGCTACCAACGTTGCTCAACAGGAAACCCTGATACAGGCAAGAGCCACGCCTTCATACCTTCCCTTTAATGCTCAGTCCACCAGTGTCATAGACGATCCCTTTCCCAACCCAGGCGATCGTCTGTGTGGCGCCCTCTGGTGTGTGGCTGAGAACTGCAAGGGCAGGGGGGTGTTCGGCAGCTTTGCCAACGCCATAGATCCCTACACAGACACAGAGTTATCCACTTGAGAGGAGTGCAGCCTCACAGATCCCTACACAGAGTTATCCACTTGAGAGGAGTGCAGCCCCACAGATCCCTACACAGAGTTATCCACTTGAGAGGAGTGCAGCCTCACAGATCCCTACACAGAGTTATCCACTTGAGAGGAATGCAGCCCCACAGATCCCTACAGAGTTATCAATTTGAGAGGAATGCAGCCCCAGATCCCTACACAGAGTTATCCACTTGAGAGGAGTGCAGCCCCACAGATCCCTACACAGACACAGAGTTATCCACTTGAGAGCAACGCAGTTGTAGGAATAGGCATGCCATTGATACACTTCTTGAAACATTACGAAAGACCCATTTACGGCGGCTTCATTACCTCCAAACCCTTTCTTTTTCAGCTCTTCTCCACGGATTACAGTGGGCACGATTCCCAGCTCGTTCCCGACAGCTTTGATTTCCTTCATTTAAAAAATAAAAAAAAAATGCAAATAGTGCAACGGAGCCTCCAGACCACGTGCAGGTTCAGCGGGTATTTAAAATGACGTGTGTTCTGTGTGTGAAGCAAGACAACTCACCTCCAGGAAGTGATCTGTATTCATCTCATTGCAGGGTGTGTCTACGATACGCGCAGCCAGTCTCACGCCATCGGCAGCATTCGACAGACACTGTGTGTAGATTTATATATATATATATATATATAAAAACTAACACTTGCATCTTAAACATGACACATCTGCATCACACAACCACTATCACAACACAAAATGCTAAATGCTTTTTATTTTTTTCACCTTATGCTTTTGTAGTTGTAACATAGACCTAAGTCAATTTAAAATTAACAGGGATGGAAATATGACTCTCACTGCATAGCGGTTTGATCTATTCCTGGTTTTACAGCTTTGCAATAGGAGTCTTATTTCCATCCCTATAACAGGTAAGAAAATATACATAAAAAAACACTTTGCTTAGCTCTCCTATAATCTCCTAGAAACGGCCAGTCTGCTGTGCAAGCCTGCACTGATGCAGAGTTTGGGATTTGTGTCCTGGCGGTGAGCTGTGTACCTCCAGCGTGGGGGCATCCACGGGCCCGCTGTCCTGCCCCACGATGATGAACTCCACCGTGACGACGCGCTTGTCCGTTCTCCTGGTGGCGCTGGAGCGGCGGGTGAAGAGGGGGAAGGCCCTGGCGATGGCGCAGGCCGAGGCAAACACCTCCGAGCGCTCGCAAACCATCTGCAGGACAGCAAGCGCAAACAGCTGAACGAAACCGCAAGGCCTTTCCTGTTTCCAAATCTGAAGCAGGACCATGCCACAGGACACCAGTAATCAAACTGTCTTCAGCCAAGCTGACTGTTTGTTTGCATGAGACTGCAATCCAGCTCCCAGGAGTGAACTCTGCCTCTTTGTGAGATCATGCTCGTGTTCTAGGGGCATCGAGATGAAGGGGAATTCAGCTTTCTACACTGCAGACCTGTGATCATGTACTGGAAAGACACCATGCAAACCTGCACATCATAATAACACTCTCCAGCAAAGTTACAGTCATGTCTCTTTGGTAATAAAAATGCATGCATATATATATTTGATTTTGCTTATGTAGTCTACAAAGTGATTAGAACAGGGATAGCAATAAGACTCCGATTGCATAGCACTTTCACCCATTCCAGATTTTAATACATGCTTGATTAGCCCCAGCATATAGGTAACAAGCTTGGGTGTGTTATTAAATGCTTAGCAGGAAAGGATCAAACTGCTGTGCCACGGTAGTCTTACTTCCACCCCTGTTAGCAGTACTTGGAAGCGTGCCACGGTGACTGGCTGACTGGCTGAAGGACTGGTATGACACTCACCACGATGCAGCGGCTGGCTCCCCCGGGCAGGCAGGTGCGGACGAGCCGCGTGAGGAACTGTGCCGCCGACGGGCTGTTGTGCCGGCTCACCCGCGAGGGCAGGGCTGCCACGGTCGCGTAGTTCAGGTACAGGGAGCAGTTATCCGTAGGGTTTGGGTTCAACGTGCCGAGAGCAGACTGCCATGTCTATAAGGGGAAGACATTTAAAAAATACATATATTATAGGTGGTTGTTGTGTACTGTAGGAATAGAAGCAGGACTCCTATTGCAAAGCAGTTTCACCCATTCCATGTTTTAATATGAGCTTGATTATCTGCAGCGTATAGGTAACAAGCTCAGGTGTGTTTTTTTATTAAACTCATAATAAAACCAGGAATGGATCTAACTGCTATGCAAAGGGAGTCTTATTTCCACCTCTGTTACTGTACATGTTCACAGCACTAATCTTGCTTCACCTAAAGTCCTAATCATCGTCTGTGTCATTAGGAATGGTTGTCTGCAATCTAACGCCGCACCATTAGGTGGGTGAAACGTACATATCATTTACCACAACAGTGATAAAAAGTGATTGAATCCCCCTTAGGGTCCTCCACTGAGCTGATGTTATACTGCAGTTTACAACTCTGTGTAAAGTACAATGCGATACGCACTTTGCTGAGTAGCTTGCCCTACACCCTGCAACCCAAGAGTCCATTTGCATCAGCAAAAGCCTCTGTGAATGTTTCACAGCAGCCATAAAGTTTCCACACAAACAAAACAAAGATATTGCATTGACCTTCAAGAGGAACATTTGCTGCACTGAGTGAGCGCGCTCTGCACTCAACACTCAGCCTGGGGCTGCACTGAGGGAGCGCGCTCTGCACTCAACACTCAGCCTGGGGCTGCACTGAGTGAGCGCGCTCTGCACTCAACACTCAGCCTGGGGCTGCACTGAGGGAGCGCGCTCTGCACTCAACACTCAGCCTGGGGCTGCACTGAGGGAGCGCGCTCTGCACTCACTCAGCCTAGGGCAGCACTGAGGGAGCGCGCTCTGCACTCAACACTCAGCCTGGGGCTGCACTGAGGGAGCGCGCTCTGCACTCAACACTCAGCCTGGGGCTGCACTGAGGGAGCGCGCTCTGCACTCAACACTCAGCCTGGGGCTGCACTGAGGGAGCGCGCTCTGCACTCAACACTCAGCCTGGGGCTGCACTGAGGGAGCGCGCTCTGCACTCAACACTCAGCCTGGGGCTGCACTGAGGGAGCGCGCTCTGCACTCAACACTCAGCCTGGGGCTGCACTGAGGGAGCGCGCTCTGCACTCAACACTCAGCCTGGGGCTGCACTGAGGGAGCAGCCCCACCTGCTAATGCTACAAAACAACCCTAAACATGTGCCTAGAACTGTAAGCCGTGTGTTACTAGTTTTCTTTAGAATAACCCATCTGGAATACAGAAGCTGCATCAAAGTGCAAGATCTCCTGTGCTGTGCGCCTCACTGCTGAAACAGACTTGCAACAGGGTTGCAGCTTCTATAGCCCACATGCTAGGGCTTCGTATTCCTATCATGTATATCAGTGTGGTGTAAGCATGCAGGTGCTGCTCTGTCACCTGCACTGCCAAACAGCTCACACTGGCACCAGCGTGCTCCAACAGTCAGAAGAGAAGAAGGGAATACTTCTTCTAGGGGAGCAGTGTGGAGTAGTGGTTAGGGCTCTGGACTCTTGACCGGAGGGTCATGGATTCAATCCCAGTTAGGGGACACTGCTGTTGTATCCTTGAGCAAAGTACTTTACCTAGTTTGCTCCAGTAAAAACCCAACTGTATAAATGGGTAATTGTATGTAAAAATAATGTGTAAAAAATAATGTAATTGTATGTAAAAATAATGTGATATCTTTTAACAATCGTAAGTCGCCCTGTTAAGAAATAAATAATAATAATAATAATAATAATAATAATAATAATAATACTAGGAAGCTGTGCATTGCATTAATAAACTAGAACGCTAAATAATAGATGTGAAACCAACATCACAGCGAGGTGTGGGTTTGTTCTCGTTTTAAATGAGCAGCGCTCATTTAAAATCCCTAAATACAAAAAAAGAAATAAAACACACACTGTACAGTAATCCTGGTAACTGTACACATTGATAATAATGACCAGCACCATGTTTAAGCACCAAATAGAAATACTGATACCGTGGAATCAGAAAAATGTATTTATCGGGAATATATCAACACAGCTTAATAATATTCATAAGGCGTGCAATACAAAACCGCGCAAAATGGTTCTTGCAGAACAGTACTTCCCCTCTTTCTAAAGCGTCCATATTAAACAAACACGCCACACCAAGCTATAACGCACCTGTAAACATGCGTTGCTGTCCGCTGTATTTAATCGGAGGGTGTTTTCTGTACGGTAATGATGTGTGTACGCAGAGATAGCACCGGTCTGTTTTCGTTTGCAATATTAAGAAGCGTCCACCGCTCCTCTTACCTCTTCGGAGACTGCAGGCTGCAGCTTTCCCTTCACCTGCGCCCAGGTGACCCGCTGCAGATTCGGCAGCTGGCCCAAGATTAGGACGAGGCGGCTTTGGGGCTCCGAGTCGCCGGCATTGGCACGAAACTCCAGCGATATATTCGCCATCGTCACACCGCCAGCAGCGCAGAGATCCTTCTCTTGACTCACAGGGACTCACGCTAACCCGAGCACGGCGCCGTCTCTATCGCGGGAAGTGGGGCGCTGCGCGTCTCCTCCTCTCTGCAGAGAGGACAGGGCCAAGTGTCTCGAGATTTTAACCTCAGGCCAGCGTGTAGAGAAAAAGTACCATGTGACTTATTATGAATTACTTTTCATCCCCCGTCCAAGCAGGTTGCTAGCCCCGAGTTCGGTCGCACCTGTTAAACTCTGTTGTTTTTGCAAAACATAGTTTTACCGTGTGTAATGGGGGAGGCCCCGGCGTTGAGACACTCCCTGTAAAGTAGTTTATTATGCTTGGGTGTTCAGTCTCGCTAAACATGTCACAACAGACTCTTTTATTATTAATTTCTTAGCAGACGCCCTTATCCAGGGCGACTTACAATTCTTACAAGATATCACATTATTTTTACATACAATTACCCATTTATACAGTTGGGTTTTTACTGGAGCAATCTAGGTAAAGTACCTTGCTCAAGGGTACAGCAGCAGTGTCCCCCACCTGGGATTGAACCCACGACCCTCCGGTCAAGAGTCCAGAGCCCTAACCACTACTCCACACTGCTGCGCTTGTGCAGTTGGTAAAAAAACCCATCAGAATGCATTGGTTAAATATTTCGAAATAAGGCTTTCACTGTCTAGGGCCAAACATATTTTGAAAATGATTGGTGTTGCCGCATGCGGCGTTAGCAAAGTGCACAACCCGTCCAGGATCACACCGCAATCGCCGTGTCTGTTTAGAGCACTGATGAGCACTCGCTAAAAAAAGAAAGAGACCAACACACATCGATACAGCTTTTCCACATTTCAACGCACCGTTTATTTAAAACACATTCCCAAAATGGCTGATTCCATCCTTTTTATTGACTTCATTATAAACCTTTTTTGTCAATTAATGACATAACTGTTACAATTTACAGACAGCAAGAAAAGTCGAATCGGATCAGAACACACAGTATCTTTTACCGAGGCGTGTACGCTTGACTGATGCCGGTCCAGTACAGGGCTAATACAGTTTTACTGCTCAGGATCTGTACGAACAAACTCAGTTAGCAAGTGCTTGTAGAGTCTCCCCCACTCTATTGTTCCATTTATCTTTATCATAATTGTTTGGAAATTTTGGTTCAGGTACATATTCATAAACGCTATGCAGGATAGCAGCGGCATAATTCAGATTTAATCCCAGGCTGTGTGACTAAAGAGATTCTAGATTAACAGTATTGTTAGCATGTGCACGGGCGCACGCACACACACACACGCACACACACACACATTTTGTTCAGTGATGTCCATGCTTAGTAAAATATCTGCTATGCTTGCATTTCAATTAGCTTTTAACTGCTTAACAGGTACAAAAATAAAAATCTTTAAATAGGGCATTGCTGTCTTTAGTGCATGAAAACTGTACCGTTTACAATTTTAAATAAACCCTTTTTAATCACATTGTTAGCAATTAAGAAAAAGAAAAAAGCAGCATGTTGTAATGTATTGGTGTGAGTCAAATGAAATGAACCCTACAGGACTCAGACCTGCGCCAGTCTGCTGAACCACATGTGCTCCACCTTTAGAGTGCTCTTGCATTGCTCTTGCCCTGCACATCTTGCAGAAGGGTTTGGGGTACATGCTTGCATGCTGGCTCTGGGAATCTGGAAGTGCAAACGCAGCACTGACTCTGAGGACGATATGTCCTCAGCTTTCTGTATTGTAATTGACTGGATATGGAGGGAAAAAAACAGGTGCGAGTCTTAAACGTTGGTACCAGATGCCATCCACAACAAAAAGCTGGAGCCGTGAACATTTATCACTTGCACTTTTACACCGGTTCATCACAGTACTCTATAGAAGACGGTTCATATAAATAATGTGTACAGTGAAAGGGAACATCAGACACAGACTGCAGGTGTGAAATACCAGTACAGCACACTTTACACAAATGAACCATGCACATGTGACTGGAGTTCAGACACAAGGAACAAAACCAGAGACTGCAGTTTGAACTTGTTACTTCATTATACAGTAAGTGAATGAGACCCATTACTCACACTGTGCTTGTTAAACTCATTTATTCATGTTGCACTATCCCCTTGATCAGCACCGTCATACAACACATGTTTTAAATAAGCACACAGGAATTCAAAGGGTTTTTTTTTTTTTTTTTTTTTTTTTTTTAAAGTTTATGCTTTGTTACAAATCTTTGACAGCATTTGGAAAAAGATAGTTCACTTTTACACATGATAGATTTACAGGATAATCGAGCATAAATCATTCTATTATTATTATTATTATTATTATAATATATATATTTTAAAGATCCCAATTTTTTTTCTGTAGAAGACAGAAGCAAAGCTTCTCAGTTTTTAAAAACAGGCCCACATAAACAACAACAATACATAAATAGACAGGGAAGATAATCAACACACACACACACACACACAAGTCTTAATGTGTCCACATACTGTCCTTTAAAGTTCCAGTAGAATAAGTGTATTCAATTCAACATGATTCAGTTAGATTTTCAATAGACTCCGGATTTATAATGCATGCTAAGCAGCATCACTCAGACATTTTCAAATACCTCCACCTAGCAGACTTCAACACCCAGTGAATACAGCAATCTATCCTTCTAAAAATCCATAGCCCCCACTCCCGCTGCTCTGGTAAGAGCACAGCTGGGTCCCTTAAAAACCGTTCAGAAAAACACCAAGGGGCTCCAGATAAAAGCATTACGACTTTACCCATCCGACACCAGTGAAACACCGACACCATACAGACCAAACACCACGGTGCTGCAGAAACACACACACTGCACGTAATGCATCAACCTCAGCAAAACACACGCAGAACTGCGCTTCACAAATAAATCCACATTTCTTGCACAGACGATGGCTGTCCTGTTACGAAACATGCATTTGCTACATACAGTTCTCAGATTACTGGGCTAGATTCTCAAAGCTCTTTACTTTGCAATAAATAACATTCCAGTAGTTCTGTAGTTGTTTCTTGTTTGTTTTAGAATTGCAAGTGGAGTTGTTTTTTTGTTTGGGAGTAACTAGCTTTGAGAACTTGCAATAAATGTCCACTACAGACTCGTGATACACCAGCTGCTGCTGCTGCTGCCAGAATGTGCTTTTGCTTCACCACACACAGCGAGAGCATGTGACTAGCAAGGATGCATTGAATGAAACGACAAGGACATTCGGCAGACTAGGGTCACAGCACCAGAACATCAAAACATAAGCTTTCAGATAGGACCAATCATTTAATAACAACAACAACAACATCCCACTACTTTCAAATTTCTAAAGTACTTTCCATTCAAATAAATTCAATATTTTTCTTAGTAAGTTGAAGGCTTTATAATCACAGTTTATTTTACTGCAGCTCTATCCTTTGAAGGTATATCCAGGCACTTCTGAGAAGGAGCCTCTTAATAACCCACCCAGCGGGAGACCACGTTGTGGGTAACGTCCAAGACAATGGAAGCGACTGGTGTTGAGACCCTTACTGGACACAATCCTATTACTCCACACCCACTCCCCAACAAACATGATCAAACACTGACATGGATTAGAACAGCAGTTCATTATCCAATCCGTTACAGGAGCTTGCAATGTGGTACTGTACATTGAACAGGCAGTGTTAAATCTTGAGAACCCTTCAATACTGTACAGTGCTTCTATTCGAATCCCTGGAATGGACTCCAGCAACTCAGATGAATGTGAGGAGATCTGTGCAGTGCGCTCGCCAATTCATTCGTTCGCTCATACCGGTGTTCCATTACATTGGGGGCAGTGTTTCTATGGATGCAGTCTGTGATTCTGAGAAATCAAACGCTCTTTAGGCAATGCATTGTATTTCTGGCTATGTACTTGGAAATGCCCTAGCCCCAGGGTTCATGCACTAGAGTTCCAGAGTCTATAGGTTCATTGCACAGACTAACAATGCAAACAGTATGGGTTCGATACATTCAACCAAGGCAGCTTTAGGGGAGGGGCGGGGGTGAGGCTCGTCACTAGCGACGCACGCCAAGGGATATATACACGATTACCTAAACTTCACTCCAATTAGCACAAGAATAAGAACGACCACGATAACGAAGAGGATTAAAATGACCAGCATCTTGCGATTCTTCTTCTGGTATTGCTCTGCCTGTAAAGAAAAGAAAGTAGAAATAATGCTTTCATACAGGCGTTATTTTCAGGTCTGGGGTGCGTTAAACACACACACACACACACACACACAGAGCTCTCATATTCTTTATACCTTCTGTAACTGTTTTAAACCATCTTCTGTTTTGACGCATGCCTGTTCAACATTGAAGTCAATTCTGTCCAGGACAGTCCCCTTTAAAAAAAGCAGTAAATAAGTATTAAGTATTTATTCATACATTTTAATTCCAGGGTAGATTCAAAAAGGTGCTCAAGCCACCTTATTTTGACAAGTGCCCCTAAATGAAAAAAAAAACAAAACAACGCAAGGCGTAATACTTTGGGTAAGTCATAAAAAAAACATATGCGACTGCTGGCAAGCCCAAAACGCTCTGATGCTCAAACCTCTGCTATCGATTACTCGTATCAGCTTGACAAGAGATGATCGTCATGGAATGGCTGTACTGGATCTAGCGCAGGGGGGGCCCTTCCAGTCCTGATGTTTGTTCCAACCCTGTTGTAAACGGTTTAATGAAACCCCACCCAGACCCTGGACTAGCTCATTACATCATGTTATAGCTGGAGGGGCATGGCCTGATCTCACACTTACCTGTTCAACCACCATTCCAGCCAGGTCCCTGAAGATCTCGTTGAGGTCGGAGATGGACTGCACTATCTGCCGGATCTCTCGCTCCCGCTCCTCCACCATCACTGTGTTCTGCTCCACCTGGACAAGCTGTTCATCTGTGAACCCCTGGTCAACACAACAAATTAAACACAGGTTACATTAATATATATACATATTTTCACTTTAGTCTAAATCGATGGGGGCGATTTACTATTTACTTTCAATATTTTAAGTTACAAAACTGGAAATAAATAATTTAAGTACAATAATCTGGTTTATTTTAAATACATATCTAGGAAAAGTACAAAAATAAACGTTTGAAAAAAAAGGTTTACAAATCGCCCCTAATGTCCCCATTGGAACAGGTTCAATACATTCTCTGTCTTTTTAAAGTTTCAGTTCCCAGAGCAGCTCACCCGGTCATAAACAGCAGTGTCTTCTGCGTCATCCATCAGCGGTACTGAAGTATCGAAGAAATGCTTTGACCTCTCCTCCCGATTCTTCATACCTGGAAACAACAAACAAACACAGAACTGAAGAAACACGACCTAGACACCCATTAACGTATGTAAGCATGTACAGTTTCAGGGATGGAAAGAAGACGTTGCACAGCGGTTTGATCCATTCCAGGTTTTACTACGAGTTTAATAAGAGATGCCTGAGCTTGTCACCTATACACTGTGGCTAATCAAGCTTGTTGTAAAATTAAGAACGTGCGAAACTGCTATGCAATAGAAATCGTATTTCCATCCCTGCAGTTTTACAAGATTTGCAGCAGGTTGAGAGTACAAGATTTAAAAATACAAGATTACAGAAATTCAGCAGGGACAACCAGTTCAGCAGCCGTTTCGCTGGCCTGCGTTTCTGTGCGTGTTCTCAGCCTGAACCTCCTCGCGAGACACTCACGTTTCAGGTAGTTGGACTGCGTGTGCCTGAAGTTGATGGAGAGATCCTGCAGGGACTGGGCGAGGGACGAGACCACATTGCGAAGCAGGCGCTCCTCTTGCTCTGTGCAGTGCCTGGAGCGGCTCTGGATACCCGCCACGGCGCGCTGGCAACGGTGGAACATCTACCACAGAGACACACACTTACATTAGCAGCTGTTACACGCTGTAGTCCAATACAGTCTGTGCTGGAAACAGTGGAACGCTGCGAGAAAACAACGCGCAGCACCAAGTCGTACTGTGGAAGCTGCTTCATAGTTCTGGGAATAAATGTTTTACTTTGGTTTTGCACTAAATAAGTACTGTGGTCTGAAAGGTGTCTCCATAGCGTTTCAGGAAACCGGAGGGATGTGTCCTGAATATATATAGTATATGCCAATTAATTTACAAAGCTGGGCTTTTCACTAGGTATAGCACATTGTTTTTAAACTCAATATGTTTCCATAACTTCCTCCTCCCCTGACTCTCTACTGTTCAACACTGAGAAGCTTTTGCATAATCACGTACTTACAACGGCTGGTTTCACAGACCCCGATTAGCACCAGCCTTGAACCACCTTACCTCCCGGGGAGCTGTGACACCAGCCTTGAACCACCTTACCTCCCGGGGAGCTGTGACACCAGCCTTCTAAGATGCCTGCTGACAGACTGATCTGCGCAGTACCTGCGTGATCTCCTGCGTCGTGATCTCGATGGCGTGCTCCGCCTCGCTGCTGTCGTCCAGGGTGGGGCGGTTCATGTGCTTGTCGTGGAGGCTGGCCAGCTCCTTCATCTTCTGCTTTATCCTGGTGACGTCATACTGGATCTAACAGGGCGTTTGAGAACACGCAGACAGATTCATACCAGAGACGCTTTATTCTATAACAAAACAATTACATTCATTTGATGGTTGTTTATGCTGGATATCCTACCTCGTCCACCCCATCCACCCACTTGGGAGGCAGGCGCTTCGTGACCCCAATCGCAGCCTCGGGGTCCAAGCTAATCCCAGACACCAGAGCCATCCGGTCATCAGCAAGCTGCAAACACAACAGGGGGAGAGACACGAGGCACTGGTAAGAAGAACAAGGGTGGCTTCAAAACAACCTGCCTTAACCTGTTAACCTAGTATATTTGATATGGTTTCACACTTTCCACAGCACAGTGTCATCACACTAACGGGCAAAAGATGCAAAAAGGATCATGGAAGGAAAGGAATCTGCAGATCCCCAGTAAGAAGCTATTTCAATACACGATGCGACATGGGAAATAACACAGGATATCTCTGCAGAAAACACCTGAAGCTGGCTCTTACAAAGGTGAAGCAAAGTGGCAATCCCAGACACAGCTGATGAACAATGCCACCTTTCAACAAACATATCAAAATCAGTGAAGAAAAAGGAGAAGAAACCAAGACCGTTTTAAATCAAGGGGGAGCTTTCAGGAAACAATGCAGTCTGGATACAGGAGAATGCAAAGGTTAAACATGATTGGCCAGTACCTCATCCAGCTCCTGCAAGGTGATTGGTGGAATCCATCAGCCCCATCCAGGTGAAAAAGCAAGAGAGAAAAGGGACAGTGCAGTGAGACCAGTGCAAGCAGGGTCGAATGAGCCACAAGGATAATGTAACTGTGGAGGTGAACATCATTCAAACTACCAAGCAACAGCACTGAGAACACATTCACAAGCATCAGCGTGACACTCCCCAGTACACAATACAGCACAGACACACATTCAAACTACCAAGCAACAGCACTGAGAACACATTCACAAGCATCAGTGTGACACTCCCCAGTACACAATACACAATACAGCACAGACACACATTCAAACTACCAAGCAACAGCACTGAGAACACATTCACAAGCATCAGCGTGACACTCCCCAGTACACAATACAGCACAGACACACATTCAAACTACCAAGCAACAGCATTGAGAACACATTCACAAGCATCAGCGTGACCCTCCCCAGTACACAATACAGCACAGACACACATTCAAACTACCAAGCAACAGCACTGAGAACACATTCACAAGCATCAGCGTGACACTCCCCAGTACACAATACACAATACAGCACAGACACACATTCAAACTACCAAGCAACAGCACTGAGAACACATTCACAAGCATCAGCGTGACACTCCCCAGTACACAATACAGCACAGACACACATTCAAACTACCAAGCAACAGCACTGAGAACACACTCACAAGCATCAGCGTGACACTCCCCAGTACACAATACAGCACAGACACACATTCAAACTACCAAGCAACAGCATTGAGAACACATTCACAAGCATCAGCGTGACACTCCCCAGTACACAATACAGCACAGACACACATTCAAACTACCAAGCAACAGCACTGAGAACACATTCACAAGCATCAGCGTGACACTCCCCAGTACACAATACACAATACAGCACAGACACACATTCAAACTACCAAGCAACAGCATTGAGAACACATTCACAAGCATCAGCGTGACACTCCCCAGTACACAATACAGCACAGACACACATTCAAACTACCAAGCAACAGCATTGAGAACACATTCACAAGCATCAGCGTGACACTCCCCAGTACACAATACAGCACAGACACACATTCAAACTACCAAGCAACAGCATTGAGAACACACTCACAAGCATCAGCGTGACACTCCCCAGTACACAATACACAATACAGCACAGACACACATTCAAACTACCAAGCAACAGCACTGAGAACACATTCACAAGCATCAGCGTGACACTCCCCAGTAACAGCAGGTTCTGATCATCAATATTGAAAACCTGATCCTCTTTACAACACAGTGCAAATTCTAGTACAGTATTAACACCTAGTATATGATTCTTTTTGCAGAGAGCACAGCATAGAGATGCATCAGTAGAGGAGAAGCGATGCAACATCAAACTAAAACAGTTTGTTACTGCAAGTCATACAACGTGCAGCGCTGTGCTCTGTTCTTATGGCGATTCATTTATCAAACAATATTTTATAGATATAGTAACTATGTTTTACAATAACAAACTGTTATATAACACACACACACGGCAAGCCTACAAAACATGTATTTGTCAAGCAATACAGTAAACTGGTATACCACACACACGCACGGAAAGCCAAAAACGCACTTAAATGCAGCACATTAAAATAATAACAATAATAATAATAATAATAATTAAATCAATCACACGGTTGAGAATGATGCTGATTATATTGGACTCACCGCAGCATCGCTACGTAAATTCAGCGGACTGGCGGAGTAACTACTCACTTGCTCAGCCAACATGTGTCTGTTTTGGATGGCATTGTTCCTCATTAAGATGAACTGGTCGGTGAGGCGCCGGGTCGCCATGATCCCGCAGGACTGCGCAGTGTTTACACGAGCAGCGCCGCCCGCACAAACTACAGCCTGAGCAACAACCCGAGGCAGCCTGCACCGGGAACGCCTTTTATACTGCCTCTAGAAATACAAGCACCGCCGAGTCAGGCTGCTCTGAAACATTTAAGAAAGAAACAAACACGTAAACACGGAACGAAATGAAGCACCGCTTCCTGCCAGCTGTGCGCATTCCGGATGCGTCCGGCGCTATGTTCCGAACATATCCGCGCTGTGCGTCTGCTTAAGACGCCGGGTGGTTTTTTTTTTTTTTTTTTGAGGGGTGATGATACAAACGTTCCGCTCTTAAAAACAAGTGAACTGTAGCGTAGACTGACTTTTTTTTTTTTAAACCTTTATCAGAAGATTCACATTATAAAAAAAACGGCTTTTTATTGATACAAACTATGTTTATTTCTCCTAAAGTTTATTATTATTTTTTTGCATTCCATTTTACATTTGAAACAGCGTGTAGGCTACTCCCGTGAAAAGCGGGTCATTGCGAATACAAACTGGATATATGAACAGGTGAGATTTATAATGACAGGGAAGGCGCGAAGGCTACATTAAACGGGTCCCCAAACTGGTGTATTATTCACATTGCTTGTGCAAAGTAAATTGCTCAGCTGTTTTGATTTTTCAGGAAATGAGAGAAGCAAAGGTACATTATTTGATTAACAGCTAGTTCAGCCGTTACCAAAAATAAATAAATTTAAAAAAATTAAAAAAAGATGCAAGTACTGTACGGAATCTCAGTAAACGTCTTAACACATGTTGCCTGCAGGGGGCGATCGTGTGTTTCAAATTGGAATAACACAGGTCATTTTAATCGAATAGCTGGCAGTTCCCCACACGGCCTCTGGGTGTCAGAAGAGGACGCCAATCCCTGTTTGCTTTCACTAACGCATCGCTGTGAGGGGAAATCTTACATGTTTCTGTAAATCAGCCTGCCTGCAATGGACCAGCAAGTAATTAGGCTAGATCCAATTTGCACAGTAATTTTGCAGTCCTCCCATGCTTTTCCAATGGCTAAAGTACGTATTTACCATAGTTTACTGTGGTTTGCCATGTTGTCTAATTCTATTACCATATACAGTATCCCTGGGCTTTATATATATACATATATATATATATATATATATATATATATATATATATATATATATACTGAACCAAGCCTACATTGTCTGAACTGTGCATTATCATTAATGAGTTCATGGATCTCTGTACCCCTCCCTGCAATTCAAACACCCCTGGCACGACAAGCCTTCGTTCTCAGATAACACTTCTGAATATCGACACCCCTGTCTTCCCTTTGATTAATGGGATCACAAATCATTTTCATTACAGCTGACCCCTGGAGGTTGCAGTAGGAATCCGATAAGGCGAGCATGAGAAAGCCCAGATAGATGCAGACCACAGTGAGGGGAGTGTTCATTAACACCAGCGTTAGTTTAAAAGTGCAGATGAAACCCGAGCTGTGACATCACCGGACCCCTGCGCTGCACAGGAGCCCCAGAGCAGTGTGGAGGCCTGCCATTAGCACAGGTGCTGGGTACAGCTGCGCTGTGGCAGGCAGCTACACACTGCTTTCCATTGCAGGAGCCATCAGCCCCATGCACTTGCCAATTCGTTTCATTTCATTTTCACACTAAAATATGAAGCTGGTGCACACTTCTGTACAGTACGGCTGGTTTCACAGACCCTGATCAGCACTACCCTACATATGATATACATACAACAATATTAAGAAACAACCCTTTAGTGTTATACAGTTATACAGTCATTAATATGCAGAACTGCCCCTCACACACACAAGAAAAGTGGTGCAGACGCAGATAAGCACTGCGCTTACCCTTAAGGGACTATAATATCAATGAAATGCAGCAGCAGTTTGGAAGTGAAGACTTTCTAGAGGGGTTGTAGAAGAGGTGGTGAGGTTGCAGAATTCACAAAAGCAATAGTTAATCAAAGCTGCTGCGATCGCCCCGCTGGCAGTCCAGTAAACTTGAGGTCATGTCATGTCTGTTGAACCCGCCTCGCCTCAGTTTAGAAGCTTTGCATTTCTTCTTTTAAACAGTAAGTGACTCTCCTGGGCAATCCCGAAGCTGTCAGAAATGCACCTGTGAAAACAGTAGACAGCGGGACTGAGCCCGGTGAATGGTGCACCTTAATCTCATTCTGTTTCATCAGCACAGCGGTTTGCTCTGCTCTCTCTCCACACACTGATCTGCCTGAACCCCACGAGCAGAGGGCAGAGCAAAACCAGAACTCTTTAGTAAAGGAGCCAAGGGGTTCTGTTCTGTAATGGATTGTGAAAACCCTGTGACAGAATCCCCTGTCACACTGTCACAACGTGCTCCCGCTGCCTCCTGTGCCAGACACTGCAGTCTCTGTATGCTGATGCCTTTTAATCCCAGAGCCCAGGCTGTAACACAACCTGAAGATGCTGAGAATGAGCACATATTCTCCCCAGCTGCCCCAGATGTCCCAGTGACCAGGGTGGAGAAGCCAGGAGCTGACCATGCAAACTCCCAGTCCCAGGCTAGCTGGGGGGGTTGGTGTTTAGAGATCAGCTTGGGTTTCAGTGTGTAACTGATGACCCTCTGACCCAAACCCTCACCCTTGAGCCTTGAACCCGTAACCCAGACAAACACTCTGCTTGCACCCCTGGGGAACAATAACCTTCCTGTCAGCTTGTGCACTCAACCTGTTACACAACACAAGTGTACATGGGCTCCCGAGAGGAGCAGACCTTGTTAGAAAGAGGCATAGCCAGGGCCAAGGACAAAGAGAGTGTGAATGAGGACATAACTGATCCTCATCCAAACCAAGGAACAGGCAGGCTGCTAAACCTGCTGAGATTATAGAGAATCCCTGAACTCCTATATTTATGGGGAATATTAAAATATTAAAAGCATGCATCCTTTGGTATTTCACCTACCAGCATTTCACTAGTTATACTATCGGTTTCAGTGACTGGTCTGGTATGTTGAGAAAAACAAAAAGATGAACCTTGAAAAATCAATAACTCAACATTGTGCTTTTAACACGACAAAGTCTTGCCTGGATTATGAGCACATTGTCAACACACAGTAACTTAAAACTACATGTAAAGACCCCCAACCCCAAACACAAGCACAAATGAGCAGAACCGGCCTTTTGAAGTTTTTAACCTGTGCCAGCAGGCTTTGATCTCTGTGAAGCTGTCTAGTTTTGGGGCTTGCATCCTCCACACAGCTGCTTCCCTTGGTTCTGCAGATACATCACTGAGTGACACTGCACAGTGAGATAGGAGGGCTAATGCTCTCATCCTCATTAATCACACTGCTGTTGTGCTGTAGACTCGCACACCAGGTTATTCATTTTGTTCTGTTTTCACAGTAACGGTGTAGCTGGTCTTTTGAACAGTAAATGGGTACGAGTAGGACAACCTGACAGGTTCAATTTGAAGATGATAAAGCATTGTGGGCAGTCTCACGCCTATCGCACTGCAGTGCGTAAAGCCATGGACATTGGAACGCAGAAATCAAATCCAGTAATGACAGCGTTTTTCACTTTTTCCGGCACACAGACGTGCTTCAGGTTAGTTCTCATGTTTCTCCGAACAGATGAGAGAAAATTGTTACGTATCTTTTTTTGCCAAGAAGACTTGAGAAAGACAAAGCCACACGCAAATATTCCTCTTGTCGTCTATTTTGTGCGTCTCTTTGCTCCATCAGTCAGGAACACGAATTGAAGAGATCTTAGGGCATACTGAGCCACCCTTTTCATGCTAGGATTCTATACAGCATGGCAGGAACGAGAAAAAGAACCCTTGATTAGGTGAGGAGGTTCTTGGCGTATCAGAATGTTAGGGGTAGAGTTCAGACGTGACAGGTCAAGGGTTAGGGGTTAAGGCTTCAGTTACAGTTAGGCTTCTGTCTTTCATATTGGAATGTGGAGCTGCTTGAGATAATGGTCCCATTAGAATGCAGGGGCACATACCGTGATATGAAGGGGCTGTAGGGTTAGAGAAACTGTACAGATCTATCAGTAATGAAGGTAGAAAGACATCAACTAAGAGAAACGAGGTCAGGTGGACACATGTTTCTCACACTGAAAAAGACATTTAGTCTGACAAAAGGCTGACTCGTCCTGGAAGTATTTCGCTCGATTGCAGCCCGAAAGCCTTTGTTTTAGCTCACGGAGAGGGTGTAATAAAGCCACGCGGAAACTGAAAAGCAGCTGGAAAAATGAAGACCTCTGCCCAGCCTCTAATAATAGACCATCTTGGTACGAATCCCCTACAATGAAACGGGGTCTCACCACTGTTTTTCTTGGTATGTGAAAGGTGGGATTGCCATATTGCTTGTGGGTGGCTGGGTGGTTTCAGGCTAAAGTTTTGCTTGTGACTTAATATCTTGGAACAGACTCTGGGCCCATACTTGAAGCTGGCACATGGAGCTCTACTTGAAAGCTGTGATAATGCACGGACAATCAAGGCAGTGAGAGGCTGCAAGCTGAAAGGGGTGCAGCTGTCCTGCGAACGATTAGGGAGAAGATTGCTGGAGGACAGTTTGTCAAGAGACCTGTTGAGCAGACCGCCACCCACGTGGAAAAACAATCTGTCTATCTATATACACAGATATATAGCAGCTCATACGAATGTGGCCTCGTTCCTGCTGGTTTGGGTTGGGTTGTACAGACCCTGTAAATACTGGTACTGTATAATGAGGCAGCATGGTGTATCATGATATATTGTGTTGAGAGCAGCGTTTGAAGCAGCACTGTAACAGAGCTGTTTCCCAGGTATTTTTAAAACAAATGCCTGTGTTTGAGAATGCGTGCCCATAGGGAAAGGCATCTCACTCTTAAGGGTGTTCGTTGATTTTTGCTTCTGAGTGTGATTTCACTTCTCAAAGGCACCCTGCATATTCCCGGGTTTCCTGAAGCACATCCATCATGTTTGAGACTTCCATTAATCAAGCGCTCCTCTCCGCGCACGTTTAGAGAAAGGACAGCACCGCCCCTCTGGCATTTAGCAGGGTCATGCCAAGTTCCACCATGTCTGTGGTTAAAGCTGTAGGATACTTATGTGGGTGATTTTAGCCCAAAATACAGTTTCTATTTAATTTTTTGCGACTCTGCTGATTCAGTTGTAACATAAAGAGGGAAACAGTCATCAAATCATAATGCCGAGAGAAATCCCAATTTAGGAAATAAAGGCAAAATACTATATGCAGAACAGAAACAAACTAGAGAGGAACAAGTTAACAAGCAGAATTCCCAAAGCGAGAGAGAGCGAGCGGATAGGGGGAGACAGATTAGATTAAGAGATGCTTGTTTGCACAAGGATTTGCTGCGAGGGAGCTGTTGTGCTTGCTTTGGCTCACCAGTAGCTTTGTGATGCTGATGGGAACTTGCTGGCCACTTTTGCCTTGGTTTTCATGACAATTCTGTGGTACTGGTTTGCATTCTACCACTATCAGACACCCTAAAAAAAGAGAATCTGTGTTTAAGCGCCCACTTACAGAATTGCTGCCTTATCTAAGTCCAGGCACTGAAGCAGTTTAATAAGAGGCCATTATCCAGATGGGGAAGGGGCTGTATGATTAGTAAAGCTGTTCTGTGAGGCTCGGGAGATTTCATTTCTCGTTGTGGTGCCATTACTGTTCCTTTGTAATCACTAATAGATTACACGGGGTAATTGTTTCAGTTAATGGGCATCTCTGGGGAATGTTAACAGTGCTGAGAAGCAGTGGGTCTGAGAGGGGGAGAGATTTGCGATCTCTGCAGCTGTTGCAGAGAAAGCTAGACCTGGACAGGGAGGGACACTCAGCAATGAGCTCACAGGAAAACTTGCATTTAGATAAAGACAAGCGTGATATATGGGGGGAGAGAGAGAGAGAGAGAGAGAGAGAGAGAGAGAGAGAGAGAGAGAGAGAGGGAGGGAGGGAGGGAGAGAGAGAGAGAGAGAGAGGGGGGAGAGCGAGAGAGAGGGAGAGAGGGAGAGAGAGAGAGAGAGAGGGAGGGAGGGAGGGAGGGAGGGAGAGAGAGGGAGGGGGAGAGAGAGAGAGAGAGGGAGGGAGGGAAGGGAGAAAACAGGCAGCAACATTTTTTATTTCTTTTTTAGACAGTAGAATTGAAAATGTTAGTGAGTATGTGTTGTAATAGAAAATGAATCATCCATAACTTCAATCAGAATTCTAAGGAAAAAAACTATAAGACATTTAAAAGGGCTAGTGCCTTCTTCAGCGTACAAAATAAACTCCAGCAAGGAAAACTGAAAGGGGCTTTTAAAAACACCACCCTCTTCATTTACACATACCAAATTCAGAGCCCGTCGCAGCGTGAATTTAATGCTTTGAAATGTCCTGTCTGCTGCGGCACATTTATTCCCACTTTGAGGTGGTTTTTTTTTATCTGTTTCCTTATCGCTCCTTACCGGTCCTCGCTCTCCTCAGACCTTGCCTCACGTTATCACCAGTCTCTCACTAATCCAGCTATTGTGCACACCTGTCTCCCCAAGTTCAGGGCTCTCGCCTCCTCCTGTCCCTAACCCCCCCTGGCTCCCTCTCAGCGCCCCCTCCCTCATTAACCAGCATCAGGGCCTCATTACCTGGAGTCTCCAGGGCTTAATGAGTGTGTGTCTTTCACTTTGGGGTGGTTTACCACAGGCAGAGCTCACACTGTTGCGAGCTGTCTTCTCATGCTCCCATTCTTTCTTATTTAAAACCCCACGCTGAAGGGGGATTGGTATGGGCCTCTGTTCAGACAGCTTTAACTGCTGACTGTTTAAAGAGGTTCTGTTCTTTCTGAATACAGTACAGTTGTATATGTATTCAAATTGTTATGTTTTACTGTTGTTAATGAAAACCGTTTCTTAACACTAACATTCAGATCTGGCTGGGATGAAATTGTATTTATGGCGCCACTGTCATTACAGAGGCTTTAGAGAAGTGCCTGCTAACAAAAGCATTGCGTGGTTTGGTAATTTAAACAGAATTGCAATGATCTTCGTCTCAGTTTTTTTTTTTCTTTGAAGCTGCTGAGAAGTAATAATGACACCTTTGTAATTATAGTGTCGTCAAGTACCTGATTACAAAGAAACTTCACTTTCCCTTCATGGTGCGATTGAGCAATCACCAGTACATTATTATTGTTATTATTATTTAACTCAGGAAAGAAAAATCTCACCTGTTGTAACTTCTCTCAAAACACACTTCACTTAAATTCAAAGGCATGGTGATCAACAGCATGAAGCAGCGCGGCTGTCAGAGAGAGAGACAGGCTCCACAAACACCTGGATATCTTTTACAGGAATATGGATGTTTTGCTCAGACTCGCAGCTTCCAGTAGCAGCCAAAGAGTAGCAGCTTTCAATATGCAGAACATAAACTTTAAAATAAACACAGCACCCTCTCGGATTTCATAAACACACTGAGACAGCATGCTTCCGCTCTCCCTGAACTCAGACAAAGACAATCCCTCCTGCACACGCTTTGAAAAATACCACCAAACTGTTATCTTTAAGGGCTCCATGTCTTGTATGTTTTAGCTGCCCACCCCCTCTCTAAAACATTTGTTAACAATAGTGGTTCTTTTCTTTGGCTGGCATCCTGGTATGACCTGACAATGTGAGTAAATGGGTTAAAATACCAACGTGGACCGCAGCAGGAAGGCTGGAGAATGTTAAACTAACACTTGCAGACGTGACTCTATTCACAGACAGCCAGCAGAAACAATCGGGATTTGCCAAAAAGACCTTATTTTTAAACGGAATTACATTGTTTGAATGCTCAAGAGCTCTGCAGCACGTGGCTCCCTCGCTTCCAGGTTGGGAGCTGCTGATGGTGTTGCAAAGACATTTGGAAGCTGTTGCAAAGGGACAGACGGCCAGCTCATTGCCAGACGGTGTCATGGTTGTTCCAGTGGCACTCTGGGTGCCAGGTCTGGTGGGTACAGTGCATGTCAGGTCTGGTGGGTACAGTGCATGTCAGGTCTGGTGGGTACAGTGCATGTCAGGTCTGGTGGGTACAGTGCATGTCAGGTCTGGTGGGTGCAGTGCATGTCAGGTCTGGTGGGTACAGTGCATGTCAGGTCTGGTGGGTGCAGTGCATGTCAGGTCTGGTGGGTACAGTCCATGTCAGATCTGGTGGGTACAGTTCATTAAAAACTTGGGGAGACCTTACCATTTAACTCTTGCAAAATAGATGAAACTAAATAAATGCTCAATCATAATAAAAGCCCTCTGTCTTTAAGGGGTGTTGGGCAGCGTGGGTGCTAACAGGAGATTCCCGATGCCCTATTTAGAAAGTTAGTCCAGAGATGAAAGCTTCGGGTCTTGCTAACAAGGTCCTACTGCCCGCCACACGTGCGACGCACTCAAGCAGCCAGGCCAGTGACAGGAAGATTGATGCCAGTTTTCACGCTGCCCCTTCCTGCAGCTGTTGGCTTCTCAATGAGCTTGGCTTGGAAAGCCTCCCCATGTCTGTGGGTTTGCACTGAAACCCTGATACCTGCTGGGGAGGCACCAGGGAACTGATACACTCAACATCTGTCATGGAACATTCTTCCTGGTCAAGGAAGCCTGCCCAGCGATACACCAGACTGCTTCGCAACTGTGCCAAGCTTATGCAATCCGCTAAGGGGAACCTGACCAGTCCAGAGACACCGCTGATTTGACTGAAAGCATTTATTCAGGGCAACCTAGAGAGCCAGCTGGTGAGGAGAGGAAGAGCGTTTAACTAGACTGGGTCAGCTTGTCAGCACAGGAGAGCTTTAAAATAAATAAAACTCAAACGTTTCAGACAAAAAGCTTCACAGAAATCTGACGCTTTACTTGACTCATAAAGTTTTGCATGTTGTTTGGGATCTTTAAAGTCCACACACAGGACCCGTGTCTTAGGATGCTTTAATAAAGCAATAATAAAGTTGGTCGACACACACCTAATAGAAGGCTGTGTGGTCCAGTGGTTCAAGAAAAGGGCTTGTAACCAGGAGGTCCCCGGTTCAAATCCCAGCTGAGCCACTGACTCGCTGTGTGACCCTGAGCAAGTCACTGAACCTCCTTGTGCTCCGTCTTTCGGGTGAGACATTGCTGTAAGTGACTCTGCAGCTGATGCATAGTTCACACACCCTAGTCTCTGTATGTCGCCTTGGATAAAGGCGTCTGCTAAATAAACAAATAGTAATAATAATAATCGGGGAAGCATAATTCAAGGGTATCATTGCACCAGTCTTTCAGTTTGTACTCAAGGGATCATCAGCTCTACTTCTGGGGTGACAACCTGGACAAAAATGATTGCGCACGTTGCTCCATTTCTGGCAACACCATGAAGATTGCAGTGAGGCAATGATACCCATCCTAGACAGATAATTGACCATGGCAGCAGTTAAGTGCGCTGAGCCAAAGGCCAATGCGACTCGGTGCCAGCCTGCTTTGAGGACTGCAAGGCGGGCTGGTTGCTCTCCCTGGAAGCGAGATTCGATTCGCAGGTGGTGGGGGTTTCAGTTGTTTTTTATGTCCCTCTCGTCTGGAAGCCTTCCGAGAGATATATGGGAGTCTGACTTACCACAGATGTGTAAATTGAAACTTAAAACCTTACTTTTCTCAAAGTCCTCTTCTTGAACGCTTAGGGTCTCTGCTGTGTTCATTTAATCCATGCCTGTGCATCCCAGGGGACTGATGAACCCCGCTGTTAGCATCGAGAAGTTCCCTTTAAAACAGACCCCACTTCACTTAACTAGCCGGCAGAGCTTAGGAGGACTTTCAATAGGTGGCACTGAAGCTTTTTAACTGGGTGTGTTTTTTTTTTTTGGTTTCAGCTTTATAACACCTAAAAAGTAGCTGACAGTGTTTCACTACGGTATTCAAGCAAGTAGTTTTACTAAGCAGTTTATCATACTGTTCTTCAGAAGGCAACAGTTATAACAGACTGTTGCAATTAACAAGGATGTGCAGCGTAAGTGCCTAGACCTCTATTTATATTGGGATGCGCTCCTGCATGATAACAGCATCAGAGTGCCGGCTGCTGTACGCAGTTCAGACTGAGGGGTCGTTGCTGGGGGCTGAACCACCTTCAAGCACCGCGGATACTACCCAGATTCTCCAGCGATGTCAGCCAGCACTCCATCACACTGAGCCCATAAGATCACCAAACTCAATCCATGCTCGCTTAGATTAAGAGCTTCATATGAGCCGCTAACAGGCTATGCTCGTGTGATTTATAACTTGTTAATATAGTAATCTTTGGGTTATTTTGGTATATGGCTATAAATAACAGACAGTTGTGAATACTTAGTGTTGGAATTTCTATTAATATGTAGAGTAGGAGGCCATGTGGCCGGTACTGACTTTGTCAACTTCGAAATGGCTTGTACAGAGTGTCCCAAAAAATGAATGTTCTGGGATTTCCTTAGATTCCTAATGTTCTAGAGAGTTAGAAGAGAGTTTGCTAATGCCAAAGTCAGTATCAGCGACTCTAAAGAGACTCCAGTTTGAGGAGGTACGGCAGTCGGTGGTTAACTATGATTATTACTATATTTTACTATACTCCCATACGTGGTAAAGCATAGGAAACGTAATCCATTCTTTGTGATGGACCATGTTCGCTATGCTTTACCCTGCTTTCCCTAGGCTTTTACTGGGCTCCACTGCACTGGCTTGTACCATAGTATACCAGTAACTTTAACTGCAGAAGGGATCATGGACTGTTGTGGTTCTAATCTGCAGTAATATAATATGTTAACCTGAGATCCTTCAAGGTTGTGGCACTAGAAATATCAGAACTCTACAGGGAATTAGCCAGCAAGTGTGTTATGGTACGAGGGTTCGTTTTTGGTGTGTTTATTTGGAGCAGCTGGTCAAATGATCTTTCTGCCGTGAAATCCCCACTAGAAAGCTAGCACCACAGAGAGTTTCAGCCAGTAAGACTCACCACCCCCAATATCAGGATCAGATGACAGTGTAGAAGTAAAGTCCTTGGGTGGAGGTGAGCGGTCAGAAACACAAACGTCAGCGTGCTTTCTCAATAGCACGTATCGCATTTTGTACTAGAAGAAAGAACACATCTTCTAAACTGAGTTGCACTTTAACCTCTCATTTGCCTGGACCTGCTTTTTGGGTCTTCAGTTCTCCAGGTGGGAGGCAGGTCTGGAGACAATCATCCAGTGAAGCGGAGTGATCGCCAGGGGAAACCGCTCTGGAACAAAAACTGGGTTTAACATGAGAGATGACATCATTGCCTCCTTGCGCAGCTCTATCTAACTGCAGAGATTCACCTGCGAGTGAGTCACAGACTGGCTGGAGTTCCTGTTTCATGTTGCTCTTCTATTGTTGCTAAGGTGACGGCGGAAGGTCACACTTAAAGGTTTTGTAGCGCTAAGGACTCATCGATGAAGCTCTTTAATAAAATAATTCCCCAGCTTCACATCCACAGACCTGCACTGCTTTATTTATGAACACAGTCAGCCTGTGGGGGCTCATAGAGATTCATTTGAATGTAAGAATATTCACTCTGTTGGCATGGGTCTGTTGTCGGTGGGTGTTCCATTCAGCGATCAGACACTCCCAACGATCCCTGCACTCAGCCAGCGATCAGACACTTCCAACGATCCCTGCACTCAGCCAGCGATCAGACACTCCCAATGATCCCTGCACTCAGCCAGCGATCAGACACTCCCAACGATCCCTGCACTCAGGCACAGCCAGCGATCAGACACTCCCAAGAGAGCTGAACCCTCCCCTTCCCAACCAGCTGCACGCTGCCATTCTTGTGTCCCGAGTCTCTTTGATCTCATGTCTGTCTGCAGAGTGTTTTCTTTAACATCCAGTTACAGTAACAAATCGTCCTAACATGTTGAATGCACTGCATGCCGCTTTGAAGTCTTGACATCTTGCACTGGTTTGCTCAGTTTGTATAGATACGAGATCCTCAGATGAAAAAGGGGGTGGGAGGCAGGATGCGCTGCGGGACGGGAGTGGGGGGGCGTGATTAATGAAACCAGGTCCTCAGTCTTGTAGACTGGATGAGCTTCACTCTGTTTGATTGAGTAAACTTGTTTTAATGAGAAACTACTGCATGTAGTCAGTGGCGCGGCACTACTCTGTATCCAATGGCATTGAAAGTGATTCACACAGTTACTGTTTGTAGCATCCATAGTTCAGTGAGTTAAAGTTTGACTGTGTAAAGTTCCCAGTAAAACAAAGCGACTTGAAAATAAAGCACCATTTAAAAACAATAATATACATTAAATACAACATTAGTACCAATTGACGTCAATCTGATTTATTTATAAGACAAGTTAAAGGATTGTTCAGTAATAGACTGTAAATATATAGCATGATCCAGCAAGCAGCAAGACCAGAGGCACTGTCGTGAAACTGTATGCTGAAGAGGCTTCAACCTGAAATGCATACTTATACAAACTGAACTTTAATATGATGTGCTGTACAGTACATAAAGGTATGGATAGTAACAATCTGGGATAACTGTGTGATAAAGGTTAGTCCTCACTGTGTCTTTCTTGAGCTGTCTCAGAGGGATCCGCTATAAAACCCACCCTGTTAAAAATAACGCTCGCTGCTGCTGGAGCCGTCACTCTGAAAACACGAGTCCCTGGATTTACAGCCACTCAATAAACAAGACATGAAAGAACAAAGAACGGGAGTCCACACCTTTGATGTCATCCTGTCTAGTGCAGCATTCAGCAAGCCCTTTAATAATACATGTTAACCGTATTTCACTGTGTATACGGTATGCATGTGTGTCTGTGTGTTTGTGCACACGTGGATAATGGAGACGTCCATATGGGTACTGCAGCCAGCCCCCCGTTAAGAAAGCAGCGGCTACCTCAAGGGTGAAAGGTTTTCCGAAGACAATAAACAGACCTCCTGGATAAGGGCACGACCGTTCCTTTTGAACAATAGCTGTTGTTTTTGTTCCCCTAGTTGGTTCAGTCTCAGTGCAGCAGGTAGAGCAGGGCTGCTGATGCTATCTACAGGGCAGGCTGACATGATTGATAAACTCCTTTGAACTGCACAAGTCAGAGAGGAAAGTAACCCAGCCTCACATTAACCTCTCCACCCCGGTCTCCCCGGGGCACTGAGTGCGGAGGGGTCCCGGGTGAGAGGGCTTCAAATTGGCCTCTGGGGAGGTGGGATGGTGGGGGTCTGTACAACAGGCTGCTTCTCACTTTTAATCTCTGAACCTGGAGCTCGTTCTGTGGATTCCCTTCCGTCGCTGAGTCAAGCCGAGCAGATCTAAAGAAGCCTCTGCACCAAATCCTGCTGCACCTTTTCACTTAATTAGGAAGCGGTAAAGTCTGTCTAACTGAGCAAAGTGCAATTATCAGCTTAAGATAACAACTCGCTTCACACCAACCTGGGGGCTTCACCAAGAACTGGTACAGGACAGAAAGCAGTGGAGCAACCTTTGCACTGGAGCTCAGTGTGAATGACCCAGTAAGTGTTCTCTCTATTGATCTGCTCCTGACTGTGTGAAACAGCTTTTCTTTTGTTTCTTTTCTTCTTCTATCACTTGATCTGTGGTATGAGCGACTCTTTGAAGACCAGCTTGAACTAATGGTTTGTTAGAAAGCCATTGAACCAGCAAGGCCGCCAATGATTTACGTAATTCACTGCCGACATGCCTCCCCGCTTTAATGAAGAAAAAAAACAAACAAAAGCAGATACTGTGCAAAACCAGCCTGGCTTCCCCTTGAAATACCCATTTTAACCCCTTGCTATACCGATAAGAGTTACGCAGGTGTTACTAAAAGGGGAATTGAAACAAAAGGTGACCAATTGCACTCTAAAGCTGAGTGCAACAGCTTCATGGTGGGAATATACAGTGACAGAGTGTCAGGGTGGTTGGCAGTCAGCTGATAATGAAGGAATGCAGATATTTGTGAAAATGCCAGCTCTGTTGATAGCATCAGCATGGATGGAGCAGGTTATCCTTACCTTAGGTTGGGTTTAAATCAGTGAAATTGCTGCCTAAAGCTATGTATGAGCCCTACAGTCTGGAGCCACCATCATCGCATTCCACAAGCCTTTACATCTGGCAGTCTGCTCTTAAGGCTTGTCCCATCGTAGCATTAGATTAAAGATGGCGAATTTCCATAATGATCGTTGCTGGTAATCACAGCCCTATTAACACAATGCATTGCCAGTTTCCACCCGTCTCTCTTCACTGTGCTTCACTTTGCAGTGCTTTACAATAGCGATCGCTGCTGGTAATCATGGCTCCATTAGCGCAATGCATTGCCAGTTTCCACCCGTCTCTCATCACTGTGCTTCACTTTGCAGTGCTTTACAATAGCGATCGCTGCTGGTAATCATGGCTCCATTAGCGCAATGCATTGCCAGTTTCCACCCGTCTCTCATCACTGTGCTTCACTTTGCAGTGCTTTACAATAGCGATCGCTGCTGGTAATCATGGCTCCATTAGCGCAATGCATTGCCAGTTTCCACCCGTCTCTATTCACTGTGCTTCACTTTGCAGTGCTTTACAATAGCGATCGCTGCTGGTAATCATGGCTCCATTAGCGCAATGCATTGCCAGTTTCTCACCCATCTCTTTTCTGAACAGCGCTCAGCAGTGGAGCTGTCAGATAGGGAGCTATGAGTTAGCAGGCCATCATGCCAGGAAGACAACACCCTTGAGGGAACGTCAGCCTCCCTGCCATCCCGATGAATGGACCTCTTTCAGAAGCAGTTTGTTATGCACCTTGTATCCAGGGAACACAATAAGCATTGCACTGACCCCAGGAAACCCTGGCCAGTGAAACCTCGACTCAATAGAAGCGTTATGGAAATGTGTTGGAGTGGAGCAGAGAGAGCCTACAGGATTAATATCAGTGTGATAATTTAGTGGCTTCACAGGAGCATTCCTGTTTGATTTGTTTAGTTCACAGGCAGCTGAGGGTCTCATAAATAACTGCCAGGAGTAATAACACAAGCCCTTCCCAGGATGCTGTGTTTCCCTCTTTATTTCAGATGAAGTCAGAAGAGCTTTAAAGCTGTACATTCTTATTTATTGTAGAATTTAATATAATCACCATTAAAAAAAAAAAAAAAAAAAAAACATGCAAAGCAACTGCAGCAGCTTCTCCTGCTGGCAATAGAAATACACACGGCTGATGACAGAAATACACACCGTATAGTAATGTTTACAGTGAGGCTGTTATCGTGCAGCAGAGGTATAATGTTGGCTTTGGTGAGACCTGCGTTTTGGATTTATTGTTCACTTGCTCTGACCACTCAGTTGAAACACAATGCCCGCATTTCAGGGGTACAGCAATGCCAGAATGTGAAGGGAAGTGTTTGCAAACAGACGGGCCCGTGAGATTGTGCTTCCTTTCCCTTCTCCATCTCACAGGAAACATGACGCTGCTTCATCCATGAAGTGAAGAGAACTGATTTCAAGAAATCCGACTCTTATCAGTTCCAGAGCAGATGATCTCAGAGTTAGCAGTGGAATGGCATGACCCTCTTTGATTGCTCAGCAGCCCCCGTTCCGTGTCGAAAACATTCCACTAAGTGGCTTTACGTACGCAGTGCCAAGCACCTGCTTCAAGGTATGAGATTGGAAGAGATTATTTGCATTACATTTGCTATTTCAATTTTTTCTAAGTTGACATTTTACCCCAAAGTCTTTTTTGCTCTTTCATCTGAGCCAAAGTCAACTCATTCCTGAATTTATGGGATGGATGTTTCTTTTTTAATCTTTTTATTTCTTGCAGTCTGGTCAGGTCTCATCTGGAAACCCATACTAGCGGGAGCTGTCACCAGTCCAAGTGTTTTATCTCAGCTGCCTTATCTTTCCACAAGATCAGCTAATCCCTTTTTTAAAATGCAAGCGATTAAAACAGAAGCTGATGAAACACATGTTGTATATTGTAGGAGCCAAATGTTGAAACGAATGACCGCTTCAGTAATTTCCAATGTATTTGTTTCCATCTGATTTGGAAATACAGTACAAACAAAAAAATATATATATATATGGTTTTAAAAAAAAAAAATTCATGCAATTACTTAATTTCCCTTTGAACTTTATCTTAGACCAATAGTATCCATGTGGTTTACGTTCTATTGGTATATTAGTGAGATAGAGAATGATTGTACCACATACAAACAGCAACCTAGACCCATAGATGAATTTACTGTGGTCAGCTGTTCTACAATGTACTATACTTTACCTAGTTACTGTAAACACCAGTAAACTGAGCCTGAGCCAATCAGAAAGATGAGATGGCAGACTTCTTTGATAAGATATAGCACGAGTCAAATGCATTTCCGTCTCAGAGTGTGGCGGGCCCATCCCTTATACTAAAACTCATTCATTTCACGCAGCATCTCAGAAGTAGTCTTGAGTAGCTTGTTTCTTACTTGAGTTTTGAATCCTTTCGAAAATTGTGCTGTTAAAAAACTCCTTAAATAAAACGACTGAAGCTGAATAAAAAAAACACAGACTTGTTAAATTGGTGTTTAGCTACAGTTCTGTAAAAAAAAAAAAAAAAAAAGTCAACTGAATGCACTCGTTTCCAGAAAGGCGATATCATTTTGCGAATGAACTCGGAGCGTCCTTGTTAATATCAATCTTAATCTAAATATCCCAAAAGAAAAATGCTAACATAACAGAAGCATTATCCCTCGCTCTGGAACAGCCAGATTCCTGCGTCTAGGGTTGCTGGAGTCTAGAGTCCCTGGAATGGACGATGAATTCCAGAGTTCCGTGGATAAACAGCAACTATGTCAATAACAGGAATACCCCAAATAACTTTCTCTGGCCCCGCTGCAGACATACCCAGCCTGCGACGGTGGGAGCCGGTCACATGGGCAGGGGAAGCAAACAATGTGCTGCAGGGGCATGTCCTTGAGGACGGTACCTCAGTATGCAGGCTGGCTTGGGGTTCGGTTCTGTGGCATTTCGTTCTGAAAAAAAGGACATATGCAAACATTTACTCTGCATAAGCTTATAATCATGTGGGTTTATAAAATTACATATGTAGCTCGTTTTGTATGTGGATATGTAACAGCTATCAACAACACTAAAACAGAATAATAATGATAATAATAATAGCTTGTTGAAATGACAATGTGGTCGGGTTGTCTTTCTTTGAAGGTATGTGGCATAACCGCAGCGCTGAGTAAAATCGGAACAGTATGTTGTCCACTGAGAAAATCTATGAAGATAAAACAACTTTTAAAATGTTTGTCCTGTTGAAGTGTGGTGAGGGATCGTGTTCAAGCAAGGCCCTCAGGGATCGTGTTCAAGCCTCAAGGAACATGTTCAAGCGAGGCCCTCAGGGATCATGTTCAAGCGAGGCCCTCAGGGATCGTGTTCAAGTGAGGCCCTCAGGGAACGTGTTCAAGCCTCAGGGATCGTGTTTAAACAAGGCCCTCAGGGATTGTGTTCAAGCGAGGCCCTCAGGGATTGTGTTTGGCTCCTGTGTAGGTGTGGTTTCCACCGCGAAGCAGGCAGTTTTTTGAGGCATGTGCAAAATCTCATGTTGGTCCTTCACCAGTGTGAAGTAACAGCTGCAGCACATGCCACGTATTGCTGCACTGCAGCAGCTGGCACTGCGGTGGACAGGCAGGGCTCACAGGCAGGGCTGCACGCAGACACCTTTCACTGAAGAGTAAAGAATGTGCACAAACCGATAAGGGGCTTTACTGGGAGAGGAACCACCAGCATGGATGTTTCCAATATGAGTCACCGAATAGAAGACGTTTTTAACAAATAAAAAAGGATGAAATGTGATTTCTAGTACTTGTGCAGTGAGTTGGGTTTTCCATTGCCTCTTATTAAGTTGTGGTGAAAATCCCTCTTCATTTTAGTAAAATATTTACTAAAGCAGGATCCTCCAAGGGCATGGAATGGGAAGTTAAAAGACATTTAAGAGCAATTTCTTTTTTAAGCAGACGCACATAATTCATGCTTCATTATTATAGCACAGTGCCCCAGTATAATATAATATATATATATATTTAATTTAGAGTACCCAATTATTTTACCCCCGATCTTTCTCTCCAGTTTAGAATGCCCAATTATTTTCTCCTCATGCAGCGATTCCTCACACAGCTCAGAGGAACTGAAGGTTCAGTGGCATCCTCCGATCCCACGACCCAACCAGTAACTGTTGTTACAACACCTGCCTGATTACACCTTCCATAATAAATCAAAGCATCTAATAAGTGCTACTGTAGTACAGCAAACCCTCTTTGTGAGCAGCTCTGGATACCTGAAGACCTCCCTTTATTAATCTGTTCGGTGCCGCTGGGGGTCGGATTACAGAGGGATTCCTCTGCGTTTATGTCGGACATGTGGGGATGAATCCCCAGTCTGTGCCTTTCCCAGGAGAAGTGCTTTGGATTGAGATGGAGACCGACGCGCACGGGTTCGTGTGTGACGAGTCGGGGGTCCCCGTGTGATCAGTCAGGTGGAAGTGAGGCATCACAATATGCTTCTCAGCGCCCTTATTTCCAGTCGCTGAAGAGCAGAGCACAATATCATGAAAACGTCCTCCTCCCTGTGCTGCTGTGTGTGTGTTCTCCTGCAATCCGACTCTGCCACGGGAATTCTGCAGATAACTTTTCCAGGCTTGTTCTGAGCGACCGCGCTTCGAACTACATAAGCGGTGATTAGAGGAGGTGCTTATCAGATGAGCCGATGATTTCATTGCAGCTCTGTGGTCGTCCAGGCTGTCGAGACATGACTTGAAGCCCCGAGTCACGTGACAGGACCTGTTTGCAAAACCGACCAACCGTCACACGCTGTCGGAGGAAGGAACCATTCCTATCTGGTGGAGCAGATAAGCCCTCTGAAAATACCACGCTTTGATTGCATGCAATCTATTGTCTTCAAGTTAACCAAAGCCGATAGAGTAGGCTCTAGAGAAAGTGTTTGCAGTCTGTGTAGCATTTATTTCATTTTATGCAAAAAAAAAAAAAGCCATTATCATTCCAGGTGTAAAAAGCTGAGCCAGACTTTTTTTGCTGCATTGACAAAGGAACCGGTTTATACAAAATTATTGGAAGAGGCAACATAACTACCACCCCCTAACAGAAGATGGCAAAATATATATGGGTCTGTGTTCAGGCTCCCATTCGCTGCCATGGAGCACACTGTACTGTGCTGCACAGCAAGCCCGGCTGGGAGAGGTGCACCGGGGTCAGTCCCAGGCTTCCTCCCAGTCAGGGTGCTCCCCCCGCGGATCACTGATCTCTTTATCATCCTGGAGAACTGTGGCAGCCAACCGCGACTGAGATCTGCCACGTGGCTCGGCTCAGGTCAAAAGCCACGGCTGCACAGATCTGACTCACGTGACTCCGTCTGTAACTCCATAACAAATGATTTGAACAGTTATGGGTGCTTGAACAAGCAGGCGTATCAAACCCTGTTTCACTGATAAACGCAGCTGTATGTCTTCTGAAGCTTTCAGATAGTCTACTTTTACACAGCTTGCTCTCTTATACCTCAGTGTCTCAATCTCAGCCTCATTACCCCTTCTTCAGGCTCCCTGTCCATCCTGCTAAAGGAACCATCACATTATCGATGTTTCTCTAAAGAAAATACACCTGGCACAATGATTTTATCTGATTGCCACCGTCAATTTGTAGGACTCGCCAACAATGGTATTTTAAAAATGTTATTTGTACACTACATTTGTTAATTTACCTTTTCAGGAATAAAAGCCCAATAGTTTACAAAGTGGACAAACATTCCAGCTAAATGCCTTCTTCAGTGTAACAGTAACACACACACACACACACATGCACGCACACACGTACGCACACACGTACGCACGCACACACACTGACACACACACACACGCACACACACTGACAACACACACACACACTGACACACGCACACACACTGACACACACATACACACACTGACACACACGCACACACACACACTGACACACACACACACACTGACACACACACACACACACTGACACACACGCACACACACTGACACACACGCACACACACTGACACACACGCACACACACTGACACACACACACCCTTGTTTTTTTTCAGTAACTGGTGTATAAAGATAAGCAGGGCCCAGACAGTCTCCCGCTGAGTTTGAGCAGCAGGCAAGCTTCCACAACTCTGCAGCACCTTGCTCTCAATCCTCCCTGAGAGTGAATTCTGGAAGGGGCTGAGCAGTCTCCTCCTACTCCTCTCTCCTCTCCCACTTCAAACATTTAACTGAGGAGCAGCTCTGGTGCAGGGGCACAGTGAGAGAGGCAGGCAGAGCAGAGCAGAGAGAGAGAGAGAGAAAGAGAGAGAGAGACAGAGACAGAGAGACAGGGACAACATCCTGGACCATTGCTTTTTTACTTTTCCTTCACCCTCGAATCTGTGGATATCCTACCAGAAGACTTGGCTCTTGTGCTGCATTTCAGTTAAAAAGTTTGGGGAATTAAGACATCTCAGAGAGTCGTTGTGAAGACTTGCTATGGGTTACAACTCCAGAAGGGGCACCAGCTGAAGACAGAGAGAGACAGAGAGAGATAGACTTGTTTCTGGAGTGTGCAAGAGAGACACAGAAAGAGTCAGTCTCGTTCTTGGAGTGTACAATTGTTTTCAGACGGCTGTTGACATGATGCTTGCTCATCTCGCGCACCTGGTCCAGATTCTGTCGGTGGCATGGGCTCTGGAGGGTGAGTACAGAGGATGTTTCTGATGCCTGAGGGTCACTGATTCTTCTCATGCCTTCTCCCTGCAGTGGGTGGCTGCTTCACTTCAGTTCTCCACTGCGTCCCAATGATAAATGCTTTCGAAGTCTCTATAATGAAGGCAGCACAGTACAGTATTTCACGTGTCAGTAAAAAAGCGAAATGACAGTCACACTTTAAACACTCCCTTTAAAATAATACTGGAATACTTCTTACTTTAAACAGTTTCTTGTGGAAGTAAAATAGCCCTCGGAATAATTGTAATGATGCCTATTTCAAAACAGTGAATATGTTTTTATTAGAGTGCAGAAGTGAGGCTTGATTTATAGAATACTTGTATATCGGTTTGAAATTAATACAATAAAACAGAGTCTAGCCTTCGAAATGTCTTGTTTTCTAAATGAAACGTGGATTCTCAATAATTGTATTGCTCTGACGAATGAGATGTGATTTTTAAAAAGAAACGTTTCATCGATTTCATAACATTTTAGTATTCGTGAAATGTTTCTAAACTTTTCTGTTAAACAGGTGCTTTTTGGTCATACAAACTTAAAAACAAAAGTTTTAAAAAGTTATAAATAATTATGTCTTTAAATATCTTACAAGCGAAAGCTTTGCAAATTGGTTCCAGGATCCCCAAGCAGATAAAGGCTGAATTCTTTACATGCAATTCCATGTGTAGTTGTGAAGGGTATATAGGCTTGTGCTGCATTGTAGACTCCTAATACTTGAAGGACTGGTTGCTCCCTTTGGAAACCGGGTTACAAATCCCACTTACTGTTCCTTAATTGGGTCCTGGCTGCCGTCAGCTCCCGGCGTTCCGCTTCCTGACAGATACTCAGCTCGGATACGCTATGACAAGGGCTGGCTTCAGAGTCTGTTTGTTTACAGCAAAGGGAAGTGTTATCTGAAGAGTGTTGTAACAGTATTATGAGGCTGCTGGGGTGCTGTTTCGCATTTTCTCTCATCTCCGCTTTGATGTCTTTAGAAGTAATACAACATCTGTGACCCTTTTGCCCCCCCCTCCTACCCCTGTACTGAGTACAAGTCTTTTGTACGTTTGACATTCTGTAGTTTTACCTCCATTATCCCCATTCAGTGTGTGCCTCTGTCTGAGAGCAGTGAAGTGCTCTTGAGGAGCTGCGTCTCTGGGCTCTGCCAGCTCCCTTCCCTGCGCTCGCTCCAGTGCCTGTCTGAGAGCAGTGAAGTGCTCTTGAGGAGCTGCGTCTCTGGGCTCTGCCAGCTCCCTTCCCTGCGCTCCAGTGCCTCTGTCTGAGAGCAGTGAAGTGCTCTTGAGGAGCTGCGTCTCTGGGCTCTGCCAGCTCCCTTCCCTGCGCTCCAGTGCCTCTGTCTGAGAGCAGTGAAGTGCTCTTGAGGAGCTGCGTCTCTGGGCTCTGACAGTAGACGGTGGGCTAGTTCTGGTAACAGCAGGAATAATAAACCAACATAACTGTTGCACTGAAGCCACCCTCAGTCTCGTTTTATTTTTAACACTGTCCTTGAGTCCTAATTTTTCTTGTCATAATGGTGACAGTGAAGGGGATGAAAGTAGAGCAGTTTATGGAGCGTGAAATTAATTTCTAGTAACAACAAGGATTAGAAAGAATACAATGCCTCCAGCCTCTTTCTTTGCAGATGCTAGCTCTGTGCAGCTTCCAGATCACCAAGCCTCAGGAAGCCTGCTCCGTAAGAGAAAAGCAGGCTGATTAAACTGGTCGGGCTCAGTGTAATCAAACTTTGAAATCTGCTTGAAAGAATAGGATGCAAAATTGCCTGTTTGCAGACGTTCACGTAAACAAGTAAGAGAAAAGCAGGGAGGAGGCCAGAGAGCTGCAGTATCGGATTATACCGCACATGTGAAGTGTAATTACACCCCGTCCTAATTCAAACAGGGTGCATTAGCTCAGCGAAACAGGAGGCTGGCTGGAGTCTGCACGTGCCCTTCACCATGTTCTTCCAATGCTTATTCCATGCACTAGTTTTGTTTGCATCATGTTTTATCATGCATCTCTGTGGGATGGGGTTGGGAGGAGGGGTCTGCCTTAAGGTCATTTTGAGATAAGCTGATCAGAGAGGGTGAGTTTGGTTGCTTGATTGAGTGATTGCATGATTACATGATAGTGTGTGTGTGTGTGTGTGTGTGTGTGTGTGTGTGTGTGTGTGGTAGGCTTGGATCTTTGTGTTTTTTTCAGTTAAGATACCTCTTTATGGGCAGCAGTGTGGAGTAGTGGTTAGGGCTCTGGACTCCTGACCGGAGGGTTGTGGGTTCAATCCCCAGTGTGGGACACTGCTGTTGTACCCTTGAGCAAGGTACTTTACCTAGATTACTCCAGTAAAAACCCAACTGTATAAATGGGTAATTGTATGTAAAAATAATGTGATATCTGTATAATGTGAAATAATGTATAATGTGATATCTTGTAACAATTGTAAGTCGCCCTGGATAAGGGCATCTGCTAAGAAATAAATAATAATAATAATAATAATAATAATAATCCAGTAGGTTTCTACAGTACAGTGTACTCCTCTGTGCCTATGAGGATCTCTTTACAGCATGGGGTCTGACAGCTGCGGCTTGTCATTCATTACTTTTCTGAAGTCTCTGCTGTTACATTGTCGCTAGTAGCTGGCTGCAGGAAACCAGCATTTCATTTTAATGATCTCCTCTGATGTTCCAGCTTCATCAAGGCTGTCAGGCTACTTTATCAGCAATGATCCGGGTTTCTGCACAGTTGTGTCGACGTCAATCTAGATACTTGTTGCGCTAGTACAAGCCAGTTAAGAAGCTTCAAATCATGTTTTACTAAAGATGGCGTTTGTAAAATGGTTATCAGAGAGAAAACTAAAATAAAATTACAAAATCTATTTCTTCATTCAGTTAGATTTGTGTTACAATGTTTACCTCTATAAACACAGTCATGAAAACGTCATCAAAACAGACTTTAAAGGAAAAGTAATAAAGTAACGAGCTGCAGCCTTTTTCTGTTAGATACCAGGCTGTTTATTAAGCATGCCCCTGCTCTGCCAGGGGTCTGTTTGGCAGCTCTGTCTCTGAAATCACGTCACCATGCACGCCACTTTAATTCAAAGAAGCAAGAGCTGTGATCAGGACAGGAATGAGGATGATGCCAACCAACAAAAACATGGGCAGCACATTTCTAATAAAGAGAGCTGAGTTGCTGAGTGGGGCTTTGAACCGTGGAGGTCTACATGGCAGCCACCTGCACCACACAAAGACACTGACGCTTTGGGCTTGATTCCCTAAGCACTTACTAAACTTGCTCCATAGATTTTCTTGTTCCGCTTTTCCAAACTGCAAAAAGGCTTTGTGAAATAAATCAAATCAAACCTCATTACTCAACACGTCGCGCAGCATGAAAAACGAGGCATGTGCATTTTTTTTTTTGTTCTTGTTGTTTTTTTAGTGGTTTTTTAAAAAAAAAAATTGCTGTCATCTGGTTCCATATGGTGCGCAGCTCGGAGAAGGCTGTCCTCTGAGCAGACAGCCAAGCGCACTGGAATTACAGGACGCGGGATAAGAAAGTACAGGCTGCCTTAGCCAAACATGTGAGTACAACAGCAACCAAAACATTGCTAGTCATGGGAACTGAGCCTCAATAAGCACGGACTCAACTGGAATGTGTGTGATGTGTGCTGTGTGTGAGATGCACGGCTCGCCAAGCCCCCTCTGGTGTAAGACTGAATTCTCTGAGCAGAACTGCTCCTAGGCAAGAGGACAGGAGAGCACTGGCTGGGCTGTCCCATCGTTCACCCCACAGAGACAGCACTGATAACAGGAAGGGTGCTGCTATCGGAGGTGTCTGCCAGGCTGGGCTCCAGCCCCTATCTGGCCCTCAAGCCATTCACCTGTCACGCTTGCTTCAGCTTTTGGGTCTCGGGTTCACGTGTTTTAAAGAGAGATTTCTTCAGGAGTCCACTGTAAACAAGTTGCACGTGTCCAAAAGCTCCTTCAGAAGAAAGCTCCCATTGTCTCCCATTGCTTTTTCAACTCCTAATGATGTCTTATCAGACACCATACACCACGCTGTAATGGACGAGGTAATGTGAGCCTCAAATGAAACACTGAACGATCCTTTTGAGCAGTGCTGAGTGTACCTGCCAGGAAACAGAAAGGCTGGCAGTGATTTGTAACAAATTATTGAAGCAGGGTGTCAGTGATGTGGAGTCGCCCAGATTGCTTTACTGAAGTTTTGCATGAATCACATTGTGGAATCTATGAAAGCAGCCATCTCCCAAACTGTTCTGCCAAGTAAGACATGTGTATCCTTTGTTCACGTAGTTGATACTGTGGCAAACCGCGGTTTCTCACAGGAGGAGGAGGGACGCGAACCCGGGACCTCCCGCTCTGAAACGCAGTGCCGATAGCGCTGTACAAAAGAGCCGGGCTCTCTTGCAGGGGCAGCTGTCAGCTGTCCCAACTGCGTCGTTAATAACCGTGCTGTCTGCTGTAACAGCAGTGCTAACTCCCGCGCTCTTCTTAAATATACAGTCAAAGCAAGACTTGTTTTGCTTTGCTCTGCTCGTCCAACCAATGAAAATCTTCCGATCAGGTCTGTTGTTTAACCCCTCCCCCGGGGCTGAGATACTGAAAGGCCGTTCAAAGGGGCCCGTTCTCTCTGCGTGCTCCAGTGGATTTATTCTGTGGTTGGGTTGGTGGTCCTGGAATTCTCATAGATTCTGACCTGTACTTGACTCTGCTCAAGGTTTATGATGTTATTTCCTCAGTCATGGCGCCCTCTGCTGCCGAGCCACTCTTATTACAAGCCAAACCTCAGGCTGGTTACACACTGTCGACATATCACACGTGTCACAGTGCCCTCTACTGGAGGGGAAGAATGTTACCAACCCCATTCCTGTCGCCTGCCAGTCCCTGGCTGACCAAGCCCAGGAGATGTGGCTTCACCAGGACACTGCTACACAAATATATTCAGCAGTATAAAATAACCTGGTAGGAATTACAGTATATTAACATTTCAATAAGTTACAGTCTTTACAAGTTCAGATTGGTTAAAGAGGCTGCAACTGGAACTAGCAAATCCCCACTAACCTAGCTGTGCATCTGGTTACGCTGGGTGATGCGCTACAGCCTCCACTGAACCCCTCGAATTGAAATGATGCATTGACGACTCTGTGGCTTGTCTGGTTTCAGAAGAACAAACACGGTCACTCCCTTTGGACGGAGTACAGAACAGAGAGCGGGATTCACTTTGTGGGATTGTTTGACAGGTTCATTCCTCAGGCACTGACATGCCAAGACCTCTCTTCCAAAGCGAAGGGAAGCTAGTCCGGGGTCTGGATCAAAGCCAGGCGGCTGCAGCCCAGCTGAGAAGCCGTCGTTTTTTTTTGCCAAAAAGACAGTGTGGTTTGTGAGCCAGCATCCAAAAAAAAAATGAGGGAGGCGGTTTGGTTTTGATGGAATGGGGCAATCAAGGAGATGAATCTGGAGAGGAACCTGAGGGTTTCAGGGCTGTACTGGAAAGCAAAATACTGTATGTCATTAATATACGGGGGAGAGGAGCCTTAAGAGTTAATGTCACTCTGTTCAAGACGGGTCACTGATATGTGGCTGCTGCTGCTGCTTCCTAACATGCATGTTCTTCTATGAGCTTCTGGTTGACGTTCAATGCATTCCTCACTATACCATGAAAGCCCTGGCTTTAAACTGTGGTGCTCAGTCCTGTTCAGAATTGTGATTCCTATTCACTCTGTTTATTCCTTCATAAGCCCAGGCTTATTGAGACACACACATACAGCCTTGCTAAGACACACACAGACAGTGGATTCCACTCTCAAACTTCAAACTTTTTCAGACAGTGTTGGAAGCCTGTAATTACATCATGCCTTGTGCATCTGGTGTAGTTGTAAAAGCGACTTCTCCCACCTCTGGAAAGACTGAATGTGTGCACAGAGCAAGGGAAGAAGGCTTTTAAATGAGCCCAGTTCTTTGTTCTGTGAAGGCACAGATTGCAGGTGCATGAAGACATGTTGAAAAGGGCTGGTCTTTGGCTTTCGCGTGGCGTTCAGTAAAGTCACAGACCGGAGTTCAGACGGCAGAGGGAACCCGGCTGCAGGCAGGCAGCCCCGGGTTTGACACCTGGGACCGAACGAGATGGAGCTTTATAGACCGGATTCACCGCACTGACAGAAACGTGGCTTAAGAGACCGAGTCAACTTTGCTGACTCAAGAACCAGCATCCTGGATTTCTGTGGACCCATTCGAGGGAAGCTTGTCCAGCATTGAGGCTTGGTCATAGTCCAGCTCACCTCTCAGAGCAGTGATACATGAATAGGGAGGTCTGTGCTGTAACTGAAAACTACGTTTCCAAAGAGGGCTGATACCCTCCTGCTGCTGGGCTTCTTGTAATGGACTGCTGTCTGACGCAGCTCATTATAAAGCATCAAGCCTCTAGCTCACCAGTGCAGTTGCATGTAATTGCTCTCTGTGCAATTTGAGGTGTGGCAGGGGACCTGCTGAGATCGTGATTGAGCCTTTTAATGACACACATCTCGTTAAAAAACTTTTTAAAGGTTGAAACCGCAGTTTATATTCACGGAAAAAAAGCGAACCAATTTACTCAGCATCAGCCTCGTATGCTCAGTAATTTTAAAAGCTTTTTTTTTTCATAATTGCAACCATATGTTTAATCACAGATGTAATCTTTTCCACTGAAAGGCACCGAATCATGAAAAATTGGGTGAAATTGAACGGCTCCGCGTTTAAAACCCAAAGCATCCCAGTGAAATTGCAGCTCCCACTCAAATTAAAATGGTATTTTTATTATTCCTTTTGGGGGTTTTTTTAATTCTCATTTTCATCTCATTTTACTGGTCTGCAGACACAGTTGGCATGCTTTGTTTCTCCAGAGTTAGTGAGAAGTCTACATGAAACAGATCACTGAATGGACAGTTTAAATAAATGTGTGACTTGGAATAAGCCCTTTAATTAAACCTGATTTATTCTGTAACCCTAAGAGAATTTCTCTAAGATTCTGGCATATCCCAAGAGTATTACAGATTTTTGTTGTCAGTTACCAAAATATTTACAGAAGAAAATTACAAACATATTTATTTGGCTGGAAATATGAAAGCTGTATCCATATTTTGGTGGTAGACACTGAAACTAGCAGAATGATACATGAGGTGACAAGCTGGTCTGTATCTCCATTGAAATGGTTTCTGGCTAACCCATAAAATGGTTTTCTTCTGCATACTTGGAAGCCTGAAACATATGGAATTAATATATTATTTTTCTGAGTGCTGATTAATTGTGTTCCGTTGTGAATGGTTTTGAACGCGTATCAGCTAGCTGGCTGTGCTGCAGTAAAGTGTTCAATTAAAACACATGTGCATGATAAAAACCTGCCTCTATCTTGTTTTAATCACCCAGCAATGAAGGCAGCGCTACCGTTGAGGGGGTTTATTCAACTGATCCAAATCACTAACAGACAGAAATCAGATGAAGAGTCGCACATGCACTGCCAGGTGTTTGGTTTGAATCAACTCACATTTTATAATTATGCACCATCAAATAATGTATTTCTACTAACTTCATGTTACAATGACTTCATATAAAATCCAATTTGCATTTGAAAAGAAGCATGCCTGTTTGCTACCGACATCTTGCAGTAAACAGCTTTGAGAATCTAGACTCAGTTTCTGCTCCTGTATCTTGCACATTGCTGCCAGTGGTTTTGCAGTCATTAAACAGCTCGCCTTTGTCTTTCCAGTGCTGCCGATCTCTGGAAGCAAGCTGTGGGACGTCCCGTCAGCTCCGCACCCCCAGGTGAACACAACGGTCAAGCTGCAGTGGGAGCCGCAGTGCCAGTTCCAATTGCGCCACTTGCAGGACGGGGCGAGGATCACAGCCCTCGTACCACCTCAGCTGGAGGGCAACTGGGTGTCCACAGGGTAACACTTCCATCTGCTGACTTCTCATTGTTAGCTTATTCAGCTCCCTAGCAGTTCAGGCATGACAGAAAGTAATAAGAATTCTCCAGAGAGCCTGAAAGCATGGCAGCTGTTTCTATTATAATTTGAATCCATGTTCATAAGCTCATTATGTCATGTTGTATTATATTATAGTTTGCTAATCTCATGCGATCTTAACAAACTTAGCAAGTTGGCTGCTGTGTTTGCACTGCAGAACTCCAGCAGTGCATTGTGTAAGGAGGCACTGTGCCATTGCTCAGACAGGACAATAAACAAAGCCTGCCACTGCTAACAGGGGCCGGTCATTCCTTCAAAACGAAAGCTATCCTGCTTAAAATAACTTCATGCAACATTATTGAATCTTCCAGGAGTGTTCCAGCTGAGGTGTATTAATGATACGGTTTCCCACCCCCAGGCACAGACTGTAATGAGGTGCCTGTGTTTCTGCCCCTGTAGGTGTGAGGTGCGCCCTGGTCCGGAGTTTCTCACGCGGTTCTACACCTTCTACTCCAACCGGCTCTTCAAAGCCCTGCAGTTCTACTACCGGGATGGGGGCTGCCGGGAGCCCGCCTACTCACTGACCATCAAGGGGAAGCTACGACTGCGCCAGGCATCCTGGATCACCCGAGGAGCCACCGAGACCGACCACCACGTCAACAAAGTGGGCATCGTCTTCCACAGCCAGGCAGCCATGCAGGAGCTCACGGGCCGGATCAACCTCACCTGCCCGGGGTTCCCGTCGCGGGGGGGCCGCTGGGCGCCAGGGAGGGTTTACGAGCTGTACAACTCCAAGAGCGGCCGTGACTGCAGGGCAGGCTTGGGCTTCTCCATGCTGGAGCTGGGGCTGCTCAGGGTGGAGAAGCAGCAGCACCCACAGCGCCGCCTGGTGGAGGAGCTGTTCCTGGGCGACGTGCACACCGACTGGGCGCAGAGAATGAACTACAGGCCCACCGGGTACCAGCGCCCGCTGCAGAGTGCCATGGTGAGTGAGTGAGTGGCAGCGGGCTGTGTGTCAGAGTAAATAGGGCTATCCAGACAAGTTGGATTGGGCTTTCTCTCTGCGTGATATAGTTTAGAGAGGGTTAGGCTGCAGCTGTGTGATGCTTAGGTGCAGTCCCATTGCCAGTAACATGGGTTAGGGTTATGGTTAGCATGCACATTAGGGTTAATGTTAGTGACAGTGGTGACTGGTAACAATGTATATTAAGGAGGGGGGTGCTTGACATCATGGTCCTGGTTTAATGAATGGCTGCTTCAAAAACAATGCTCACAGAGTGGACCTCTGCTACCCTGCTAACCCTCTGTCCTCCCACAGCACCACATACACCCGTGTCCGGCGTGCGGAATCATCTACCGCTCCAACGAGCACCAGCCCCCCATCCTGCCCCGCCAGCCGGACCTGCCCCTGGAGCTCCAGGGCAAGTGGGTGAGCCGGGAGTGCGAGGTGCGACCCGCGGTCCTCTTCCTCACCCGCTACTTCATCTTCCAAGAGCGCAGCCGATCCTGGGAGGGCTACTATCACCACTACTCTGACCCTGCGTGCCGGCAGCCCACCTTCACCGTGCACGCCTCGGGGCGCTACGTGAGGGGCCCCCGCTCCGCAGCGGTCCCCGGCGGCACCGACTTCGTGTTCAAGGTGACTCATGCCAAGGTGACGGCTCTGGACAGGGCCTCGGTGCTGATGCTCAACGCCTCCGAGGAGGGCACCTGCGGAGAGGCGGGCTCCTGGACGCTCGGGGAGGAGCAGGACATCACCGGCACTCAGGGCTGCGCCTCGCTGGGCATCACGCTCCCCCACAATGAGTACGAGCTCTTCAAAACACAGCTGGACCACAAGCAGCGCCCCCTACTGTTCATCGGCGAGAGGCCCACCGACGGCTCCAGCCCCGACCGGCCTGAGAAGAGGCCCACCTCCTACCAGGCCCCGCTGGTCCAGTGCGCAGGGACGGTGGAGACGGCTGCCAGGCACGGCCAGCGCAGCCAGCCGGGCAGAGCCAGCGTGCTCACAGCGACTCCCTGGGCAACCCTGCTGGGGGTCAGCTTGTACCTGCTCGCTGTGCTCTGAGTGGGGACTACGGAGCGGGGATGGATTCTGTGCAAACTGGATGCATACGCAAACATGTAGATATTTATATATATATATATATTGTTATACCTTTAAGAACTATTTAAGAACTGTTTTTTTTTTTATTTTAAGGTGCTATTGCCTTTTGCCTTTTGAGAAATGACATGAAAAATTATATAATAAAGTCATTAATCAGATATTCAGGCTAATAATAATAATAATGGAACAGCCTATTTTAATGTGAGGTCCATCGAATACATGGTACACCTCAGTTCTGCCAAGTTAATAGAACTACTGGTACTTAAACCACTAAGCATCCCAAGTTATAAGAGGTATACAACTGTTACTGTTTCTGCCTCCTGGTAGAAGCAGGAGTTGCTCCAGTTTCCCCCACAATTAAATTCCTGCGCATGTCCCTCCCTATCACATCCTGAGACACTCGCTACCGGGGTGCGTGGGGGGGATCAAAACTCCCATCAGCATCAGAAAGCTGCTGCAACCCTGAACCACAAAACAAAACCTTGTGCCGAAACGCTGCTCCTTTCAGAGACAAAGAAAGCCACAACAGTCTTTGTAATATCTGGCTCGGTATCTGACATGTTCTCCATTTCCCTAGTAACAGCTGTTAAAAGCAAATAGTTCAAGGTTAGGGTCGGGGCAAGGATTAGTTTAATACAAACAAAATAATACAACGCTGCTTGGCAAAACCCAGCAGCGACTGCAGTAATGGTAATCGCTGGAGCTACAGAGCTGTCGCTTTGATTTAGACTGGAAGAGCTCAAAGGAAGCAGATTCCAGAGAAGATGAAAAGAAAGAATAAGAAGAGCTTCACAATGTTTGAGATTCCAGAGCTGGTGTGCTTTCTCCTTCTCAACCTTGATCTCAGGCTTCGGACCTGGATTCCAGAGCTGGTGTGCTTTCTCCTTCTCAACCTTGATCTCAGGCTTTGGACCTGGATTCCAGAGCTGGTGTGCTTTCTCCTTCTCAACCTTGATCTCAGGCTTCGGACCTGGATTCCAGAGCTGGTGTGCTTTCTCCTTCTCAACCTTGATCTCAGGCTTGAGACCTGGATTCCAGAGCTGGTGTGCTTTCTCCTTCTCAACCTTGATCTCAGGCTTCGGACCTGGATTCCAGAGCTGGTGTGCTTTCTCCTTCTCAACCTTGATCTCAGGCTTCGGACCTGGATTCCAGAGCTGGTGTGCTTTCTCCTTCTCAACCTTGATCTCAGGCTTCGGACCTGGATTCCAGAGCTGGTGTGCTTTCTCCTTCTCAACCTTGATCTCAGGCTTCGGACCTGGATTCCAGAGCTGGTGTGCTTTCTCCTTCTCAACCTTGATCTCAGGCTTGAGACCTGGATTCCAGAGCTGGTGTGCTTTCTCCTTCTCAACCTTGATCTCAAGCTTGAGACCTGGATTCCAGAGCTGGTGTGCCAAGGCTCTCCTGAATTCAAAATGTAACAGGAAATAATGTATGGGTTCCGGTAGACTTTTGCGATATCATTTTGTAGTTGCTTTGATTACACAATGTTAAATAACAGATCTAATCAAAGCAACTCTATGAAGTAAAGTCTGTTAATTCTACAGGGTGAGGCAGAGCTGTACACATATCTAAAGTATTTAATATGTAGAGGGCTTGCCATGTTTTTGTCTCATTTTAATGCTCATGTTATTGCTGCTTTGTAGGTCCTCTGCATTTCCAATTATATCATTTTATATAAAATACATTAAAACATGTTTTCCACTATAATTTCTGGAGTGGGTTTGGTTCTTCCTGGAAATCGAGTGTCTGTTTTCCTATCTTCCTGGCTAACGACAGACTGGGTTAGGATGGTTTAGGAACAGATCCAGCGGGTGTATTATAAATCACAACAGATGGCTCGTGTCTTCCATGATGTCAACACAGTGTTTCAGAGCTGTTTATGACAGCCATGGAGACCGCCACTTCTAAATCATGATAAAGCATGCTCTCTTATACTACACAATTATGTACTAGAATAACAAACTCTATCAAATAACAGTTTCAATGGAGCTTTTTTTGGCCCACCAGGGGCTGGGAAACTTGGCTCCTTTTTATGTTAATTTGTTTAAAAAAAAAAAAAAAAAAAAAAGTAACTGCCCGTCATGAAAAAATAACCATTTGATGTTTTTCGGCATCAGCTGATTAGATAACCAGCCTTTAACATGGATACCAGTTACACTCGTGACTTAGTTTTGCCAGCTTATCCTGTTTCAACAGTCAGAGTTGTTAAGGGAAGATATTTAGAAATAAAAATGCTAAATATTCTGGAAAGTGATACCACACCTCAGATGAAGTCACTGCACCACCAGCTCCCACAGGAAAGCTGTCTTTCATACTTACTAGAAGGTAAATTACCCAATTATTTGAAAATAGAAAGTAAGGAATCAGCTGGATTTGAACCCAGTGGCCCCCCAGGAGAACAGCACAGCATACTAATGAACTAGCCCACTCCCCCGCCTCACTTCCACGTGCACGCTTGCTTTTTCATTGACTGAACGGCAATTTAACCAAGTCTTTGAAAATAAAGGAAGGAAACCCTCAACAAAAACAACTCGGGACTGAAATGGTTAAACACGCAGCTAAAAACGGCACCGTCCCGCTTCAGCTCGGTCGTCACGTCAAGTTGTTTTAACTAAATCCTCTACCCTGATGGTAAAGATGACTTGTGAACTACAGCAGTCAGCTTCCAGAGATCACTAGCTCTGTTGGCTCTGTTTGAAAGGCTGCCTTTTTCCACAGCTCTTCAATTTTTGTATTATTTTTACTATTATATATTTCTTTTTATTATTATTATTATTATAATGTTTTTTTTCTCCAATTTTAAGAGAAATAATGAAGCAATAAACCTCAGGGTTTCATTAAAGATCAGTTCCTGGCTGGAACGGGACGGGAGGGTTTTGAGTGTCACGTCCAAGACAAACAGGCTTTTCAAATTAAGCCGAAAGCCTGCTTGCAGCGGTTGCTGGTACGCGCCATGAGGTAATCGTTTGGTTGCAGCAAGTGTACGAGGCTTGGGTTTTGAAAACAGCCAGCCTTTATCAGTGCTGATGGATGGGGTTTGGGATCCTTCATTAAATGAAGGTTAATGCCTCATAAATCTGAGCTGGCACACGGTTCCAACAATAACACGCGGGGATGCCCTACTGCTTCGCATTGTGGTCTGGTGTTTGGGAGGGGGTTTAGAAGTGTTCTTCACAAACACGCTGTGGTTTGTGGAAGAAAACCGACCGTTACTTCATTGTAAGCTGTTTGTAATTAAGCGAGCAGACGTTCAGTCCTTCTAAAGAATGGATTTTAGGAGTTTGCTGTGGCTGTTTCAATTTTAAAAACCTCGCAAGGTCAGGATGCTTGGAACGAGACGACGCCGTTGACACGGACAAGTTAATGCAGGGCAGGCCAACGTCAGCTACTGAGAAACCCAAAGGGACAATCCAGCTGTCCAGCCAGGATAACATGAAAGTGCTTGTCTCCGGGACTGGCCTGGAGCGGACACACTGCAAACCGACAGAGTGCAATGACTTTGTCCTGATAGAATACTGTATGTTACATACGGGGAAGGAGCTGGGAAAACTACTAGATCAACTAGGATACGCAAATAAAACAGGCAGCTGGGACTTCCCACCAAATTCAAATAAAAATTCAGACATCTGGAAGGGATTCTCAAAGGAGGCTCCCAGCTAGCCAGCCAGTTAACAGCAAAGCAGAGCTGCAGTGCAAGGATACAGACCTGCTAGGTGTTAATCTGTAGTGTAAATACAACGCGGTACTTTGCACATTATTAGTACTTCTTCACCACCCATCCTGTAAAAGTGGTCCCTGAAGTTGGCAGACAAATCTACAATGGGCATGCACTGTAGTTCCTTAAAATGAAGGACTGTCTCACATGCCCATGTGCCACACTACATTCAAAACACGAGGCACCCTCTGCAGTACAAGCCTGGCCATGCTTTCCACTCTGTCTGTCCTCAGTCCGATTTGAAACAAAGCCACTATATAGATTTTGAGTTTTACTGAACCTTTACTTATAGGATGGCTCAAAGTCAACAACGTGAGCGTACCGAAGCCTGCATCGCACGCACAGATACAAAGCCAGCACACAAGTCAATGGAACGTTCCTAACATGCATCGTGTTTTGTGATACAGTGATGTCACAGATCTGACCCCTGCTGGTGAGGTGATGTTAAAAGTGCTCTATCTACTGGGTGCACAGTACACAAGCCAGGCTATTTTGTGCAGTGGTTAAGTCACTTGACTGGTGCCTGGTTCCTGCGCCCGGTCTCTAACAATGCATCCGAAAGCCCCTTGCCAGTGTTAATATATGAAACAGTTCTGCAAAAAGCCTTGTGTTCTGAATGCTCCAAGTACCACAGCAAAGGTCTTGCTTGGTGAATAAGCACATCAAGAACACGTACACAATCGCAGCATGTTTGTTTAGTGCTTTTTATGGGTTTCTGTTAGCACCGACAATGGGGCATTTGGTTTTGTAAGGTATGATTTACTGTAAAGCCGGCTTCCTCGCAGTGGTGCTGTAAAAGGGGTAGAACAGATAAAAGTGTCGGCTCCAATCAACACTGAATACTGAAGTTCCAGCTGCTAAGCTTCTTGCTGGCAGACACTTCACACTGCCAAAATGACATCAGCGCTGCATTCATCTTCTCACAACTGAAATTATTATTATTATTTTTTTTTTTTTTTTAATGTCAGGCTCTGTTAAGAATATCCTATTATTATTTTTTTCGCCTATATAAGCTACAGCTGCCTAATAAAAAAAAAAAAAAAAAAACAGCATAAGAAATGCATTAGGTTTCTGGCTCAGAAAACGCAGAACTGTTGAAAAATGCAAACTTCTTTTTTTCCTTTCTAAAATGAAGGAAATGAAGGGGGGGGGGTTCTTTTGCCATATTTCCAAATTAGACCCTTAAATCGTTTCCTTTTTTTAGAACTGGAAAGTCCATAAATACCACAAGCCCCTCTTCCTGCTCCCATTGCATAAAGACTGCAGTGCCATCATAGAAGGGCCCCATTCACAAAGCTCTGAGGCATTACCTTTTCCTTTTTCTTAATAAAGAACGTCTTCTTATATACTGTTCTGTACTGTTTGTGGTTTCCAGGACAACAGTTTCATGCATCTAAAACATTATTTTATTTAGAATAACATTCTTTAAAACAACTCACGAGTAAGCTTGCTGAACACAGCCCATAGTCTGAATGGCAATGCAGGCAAAGACAACCGCGCTGCTGTGACAAATAAGTCATGAACCTGTATCTTAAATAAAAACAGTCCCTAAATGTTGATGGCATATTTTCCTTGAGACAATTTGAAAGGAAATTGAAGTAAATCCTGGAGATGGGAGGGAAGTAAGAACATAAGAACATAAGAACATAAGAACATAAGATAGTTTCCAAACGAGAGGAGGCCATTCAGCCCATCTTGCTCGTTTGGTTGTTAGTAGCTTATTGATCCCAGAATCTCATCAAGCAGCTTCTTGAAGGATCCCAGGGTGTTGGCTTCAACAACATAACTGGGGAGTTGGTTCCAGACCCTCACAATTCTCTGTGTAAAATGTGTAAAGTGTTTCTAGTATATGCTGCTGATGCTGTTAGAGGCACACACAAACAGCCCTACTGTGCATGTAGATTTGAAGTAAGCCGCCAGTTTAGAGGAGCATGCTACAAACCAAAACCTACGTCTAGCTCCCGGCAAAACCAAAGGCACAGCTGAGGACTCCAATTAACCATCAGAGACAAGCCAGGGTGTTCTCGCTTTAGACCGATAGCAACGCTTTTCTTCTTTTGTTAAACCGATGCAACAAGAAGCTAAATCCACAAGCCATGAAGCTAAATCCACAAGCCATGAAGCTAAATCCACAAGCCTCCCCATCAGCTCCTGATGAGCCAGCCAGGACTTCAACATTCAACGTGAAGCTAAATCCACAAGCCATGAAGCTAAATCCACAAGCCATGAAGCTAAATCCACAAGCCTCCCCATCAGCTCCTGATGAGCCAGCCAGGACTTCAACATTCAACGTGAAGCTAAATCCACAAGCCTCCCCATCAGCTCCTGATGAGCCAGCCGGGACTTCAACATTCAACGTGAAGCTAAATCCACAAGCCTCCCCATCAGCTCCTGATGAGCCAGCTAGGACTTCAACATTCAACATGAAGCTAAATCCACAAGCCATGAAGCTAAATCCACAAGCCATGAAGCTAAATCCACAAGCCTCCCCATCAGCTCCTGATGAGCCAGCCAGGACTTCAACATTCAACGTGAAGCTAAATCCACAAGCCATGAAGCTAAATCCACAAGCCATGAAGCTAAATCCACAAGCCTCCCCATCAGCTCCTGATGAGCCAGCCAGGACTTCAACATTCAACGTGAAGCTAAATCCACAAGCCTCCCCATCAGCTCCTGATGAGCCAGCCAGGACTTCAACATTCAACGTGAAGCTAAATCCACAAACCTCCCCATCAGCTCCTGATGAGCCAGCCAGGACTTCAACATTCAACGTGAAGCTAAATCCACAAGCCTCCCCATCAGCTCCTGATGAGCCAGCCAGGACTTCAACATTCAACGTGAAGCTAAATCCACAAGCCTCCCCATCAGCTCCTGATGAGCTAGCCAGGACTTCAACATTCAACGTGAAGCTAAATCCACAAGCCTCCCCATCAGCTCCTGATGAGCCAGCCGGGACTTCAACATTCAACGTGAAGCTAAATCCACAAGCCTCCCCATCAGCTCCTGATGAGCCAGCCAGGACTTCAACATTCAACGTGAAGCTAAATCCACAAGCCTCCCCATCAGCTCCTGATGAGCCAGCCGGGACTTCAACATTCAATGTGAAGCTAAATCCTCAAGCCTCCCCATCAGCTCCTGATGAGCCAGCTAGGACTTCAACATTCAACATGAAGCTAAATCCACATCAAAGGGCACTGTCACGTCTCCATTTTGTTCCCTATTCATTACTTGGGTTATTTTGCTCAGCATTGTGAAAGTGTATGAGTTGTGGCTTGACTGTCTACCAGTACAAACTTGCATATGGTCAAATTATTCTCAATCAGCATTTAAAAAAAGAAGTAATTTAATTCAATCACCAGAAGAGAATAGTCCTGCCATTTGGCATTCTTTAAACCCGTCCTTGTAGTGCCGGAAGCCTCAAGCCACACTATTTCCAGCTGTATCCTTGCAATCTTGTGGTGCTGGGATGCGAGTCACACGCACTCAATGATCCCGTTGGGACTGTTCTGGGCTCCCCTGGAAAATATGCAATTGTTTCAAAGTGTTCTGCAATGGTTTTGTTATTTCCCTTCTAAACCCAGCGTACGGGCCTCTCGACATGTGCAAGAAATTCATGCTGGCACTTGGATCATGTTTAGTCCAAATCTCTAATAAAAAAATTAAAAAACTGTTACCCGTTTTTAAACAAATCTAATTCCTGGGAAATATGTACACTGGGAAATGCTTCATATGAATCAATGCTAATTATTTAGACTGATTTTCTAGAAGGACAGGGCTGATGAGCAGGTCTTTAAAGGGACCTGCGAAGTGGCTCATAGGCAGTGAAAATACATTTCTGTGCTTAACACAGAAAACCTGTCTACACCTCTGCACTCACCCAGTCCCTCGCCTCCACTTGCATCTCAAGCCTGTTTCTTGTTCTGGTAGAGCTCTATCATAATTGGTGGATCCCCGGTAGCTCTGTGTTCTCATTGGTCGGTAGACAGAGAGGTGTTCAGCGGAATAGAACTTCAAGACAGGTCTTCAGAAGGTTGAGAATGTAAACACTGTTTGAGCTGCACATGAACAGGAAGCGCCGATCACTGATGTAACACATCTTGTTATGTAATTCCATCAAGAGTAGAAATGAGTACGGCTGGTCACTGTTGCAGCAAGAGGCGGGTAACTTCACAGGAAGTGCATTTCAAAGGGGCAAGTTAAGCTCATAAAGTGAGCCAACACTAAATGTTAAAGAAAAAAAAAACATGCAGTCGTTTTTTGTATGCGGGAAACTGCCACAAATAGGTTTACCAAAAAATGTCATCAGAAAACTCAACTGATACAAACATATATATAAAACAGTTTTCTTAACCCAATTAAGAAGCAAGATATAGTCTTGCCAAGAAAAAAAAAATAAACTAAGCATATTTAGTTTGAAAAAAAAAAATACATATTTTCAGGAAAATATTGCATCAACAACATTCTAATTACCTGTCATTTTTTTTGTAAATTGTACATGTTTCTGTGTGTGCTGTCCAACATAAAAACATTACCAGACAGCCATGAATGCTAACTACCAGATCCGCAATAGGAACCAGATTCCTTTGGGCTTGCCGAAAAAAAAAAAAAAATAAAAAATAATAATAATAATAATAATGATAATGTTAGCAAAAAACAGACAGAAACACTAGACCTGCCTTAAATATTAAAAACTTAAATAAAATAGCAAAAGCATGCAAAAAAACAAAACCCTAATTTCACTGTAAACCTGGGGTGGTAACATAATGTATCCCTTTATCTCAACAAGAGGGTTAACTGCAGACAAGCACTCTTCGCTTGATATATGTAAAAAGGGATCATTTTTAAAAGGCAGACGAGAGAGCTTCTAAACATTGGCCTTGTCACCTATAAAGAAACAGTGTGAAGCCGCAGTGACAGATCTCCACATGCTAAAAACATTTTAAAAAAATTTCAGCACTAATAAAATCAGGAAGTCATACATGTTAGTACAAAAACAAACAAATATACACAGCATGTAGGTTTGGGGCTTTATTTAATTTATTAAGATGCTACATAGTCCAACAGGGTTGGGCATTACACCATAGACTAGTTTACTACGAATATTCATTTCTCAGATAGAACTGTTATTGATATACATACAAAACAGGTGCCCGGCTTCTGTGGTAACACTATGGCGATGGTCTGAAGCTGCTTTACAGGCCTAGGGGCTGTTTCTCTGGGGGCTACTTTAACCTAAACAAACAGCATCGTGAGGGCATCACAAGAACAGCGTTCACAACCCAGTGTTTCCCAAAGCTCCATCCATCTCCAAACTGCACTTGAACCTGTCATGAGTTCACGGTTCATCTGGGGTCGTGGTGGACCTTTACAACACACTGCGACACCAAGAGGACGCAGATACACGTGCGTGTGTGTGTGTGTGTGCGCGTGCGTGGCTGCTTAACCAATAACAGTTTCCTTGAGTCTTCAGCAGCACCACACGAATATAACAGAGTTTTTGACCCTTTATAGATACCAAAAAAGATCGAATTCGTTTTATTTGCCTCTTTAGCAATACTTGAAAAACAAGCGAAGCTCAGAAGAAGACCCAGGGGTTTTGGGAAACACGCGTCAAGATAGATCTGAAGCAGTTGCACCGGATTAGAAGAGAATAGTTTTGAAGTCACAAGTAGTACTGTTGCAGGTCAGTGTCTAAGGGATCTCTCTGTGGGTGGGTGGGTGTGTGTGTATTTCAGCATCAAGAAAAGTTCCATTCACCTTTTATATGTTTTAAAGAGGTGTTTTTTTTTTTTTCATCTTGCAAGTTATCATTTTCTTACAATATGCAAACGTGAGACGAAACACATTTAAATTATTTATATGCGTATATTTAGAAATCCGTCCCATTGACATTTAAGACCATAGACTAAACTAAAGCTAGACACAAAGTGGTCCCTTTTGAAGAAGACAGTCCTTGGGGCTTGTTCAGAACGATGTTTTAGGGATAACTTTTATTACAGTGCATGGAAAAGTGATGCAGTGATAACACAATGAAGGTTGTGATGGCAAAGGAGTCAAAAACAATACAAATAATTTAAATCTATAGAACTGATTTATAAATGGATTTACGCCAAGTTTAAAAAAAAAAAAAAAAAAAACAACGAGCCGATTTAAAAGTGACTAACAGTGTTTTCGTTTTGAATAACAAATTGCCTTGGTAATCCATGCATTTCTGTATAAAGCTCTGCGCTATACCCACCTACACTCACTCCGCGAGAACAGATTATTATGCTATTTTTTTCCCCCTTGTCCTACAGTAGTAGAGCAATTTGCTCATCATCATTTCAAGCTAAAACTCTACAAAACTTTTGAGTTTTGTGGCTGAAGTCCAGAAGCTGCTCCTCAGCATGACAAAGGAAGACACCCTGTACTCCACATGCCTCCCAGTGCTGTATTTACATGTTGAATGTTACTGCTGTACAGTAGATATTGCTGCAATGCAAACTTTAGAGTAAACAAAAATCAAAGATGTAACCTTTCAGCAGCTTTGCTACATATGCCCTTTATTTTTAAATAAAGAATAACTTGCACATGAAAGATCGACATTCACTTGAATGAAGCTCGTTAGTCAGAACTCTCACAAGAGAACGCCATCGTTGCACAAGGCCCTTCCTTACAATAACGAACCCCCCCTTGGCATCTTCTATTACTAACAAAGTTTGCCTGTAGTTTCCTACCCTTCTATCTGGCCCAGCCCCAGATCTGGATTATGATTGGCCAGCCCCAGTTCCTGATTATGATTGGCCAGCCCCAGATCCTGATTATGATTGGTCAGCCCCAGCAGTCGTTCATTTCACTTTAGTTAGATTTTATCTAGAGGTCTAAAATAAAGGATTTAAAAAAACATTCATGGTATGCCATTAACTTTATCAATTATAAGATTTGCCTTGTCTGGTGTGTTAGGAAACGTCACTCATTTATTTAACTATACAAGTTATCATTTTTTCCCATTAACATTATCTGCATCTGTGCAAGGGGAGAGTAATTAAAAGGCAAGACCTGTGAGATTTTACATTTTATATATATATATATATATATATATATATATATATATATATATATATATATATATAATTTTTTTTATGTATTTTTATTATTTTTTTATTTTTTTAACATAGCATGATTCAATTCTACCCCAGTGATATGGCATATTTTGATTAATAATCCAAATCCATTTCTTCCTTAGCAAGCATGCTGCCTCTACAAGGCCAGTTTTCCTATAATCACACCGAGGATTAAGAATAACACAGCCAGAGCGAGCAGGCGGGTGGTGGGCCCTTCCTCTTTCACAAGAGCAGCGTTGGCTCCTCCTGAGGGGCTGCCCGTCATCGGGGCGCTCCTCCTCATCCTCAGCCCTTCGTCTTCCTGTGGGAAAGAGGATTAAACAGGACAAGGGTCAAACCAGCACTAGCCTGCAAACACTCCTGGCTCTTTAGAACTTCTCTCAATGAAGTCTACTGTCAAAACGATCAGGAGACTGGGAGTTTGATGTGACGTAAACTGTTCCTCCCTTTGCAGCTGCAGCAACGACGCCTATGTTAGTGACCCTACAGATAAATGCACATTTTCAGATGTCCAGGTCATAATGAACCACAGATTCTAAATGCTTGTTATTAGTCTCAAACTCTACATGTACAAGCGAATAAAATCACAAAAAGCCAACAGGTTTCTGAAGGGTTCATTGTAAGGGCTGCACAGTGCTTGGTTCCCTGGCATGCATACCTTGATTTGTTTGTTCTCGTCCCGTAGTCGCTGCACTTCAGCCTGAAGCCTCTTGCACTCTTCCAGGATCTTCTTCACTTCACTGTCATCCAGGGTGGAGCTGGCGGACTTGAACAACGATGACGATTCAGACTTCGACGCACTCGTTGACGTGATTTTATTCTGATCAACATCATGCTGTAAAAAAAATTTAAAAAACAAGCATTTTTTTCCCCCGCTTCCATAGTTGTAATGCTTTGGAGCTCAGATCGGAGACGTATTCTTTGCAACAAGTCTCTAAATTATTAGATTTGGACAAAACTCTGCTGTTCAGGCTCAGTATCTTTATGGCTTTTCCAGCTCAAGGTCCCGAAAGATAGCTGGATAAAGTATTGCATCTGTGGTTCTCAAGTTATGATCGTGTATGTTACAAAAACACACACAAAAACATGACTAAATGAATGTGACTCAGAGAAACAGTCCAGGAGGATGGCTCTGTCCCCTGTATAAAACACCTTACAGGCAGCCATGTATCAGCACTACGAAACGATTACTTGCCAGGGACAGGCTTGTGCTTTCCGTTAGGCATTTCTGAAAGTCCCAGCCTGGAGTGCGTATACTTACTGTTTTCTCATTCTCTGACGGAAGCTCAAAGACACACCTCAGCTTGGAATCCATCAACTCCTCTGGCTTTGCTTCTTTCCACTGGAGAGGAAGAGGACAGGGGGAAGGCATTAGAGCCAAGAACATGTAACCCACTGCACCTGTGCCCGATTCACTTTCTGGAAACCGCACGGCTTTCGAGACGTTTCACACTTTCTGCATTCCGCGATGAAAAAAACATACAAAAAATAACACAGCGCAGGACCGAATTCAAGCAGACAGGTTCACTACAGAGCAGGACCGAATTCAAGCAGACAGGTTTTAATACAGCCTCCCTACATAACCCTACATAACCCCCCCATCCACGATACTAATGGGCTAACCCCAACAAAATATACATTTCTATTTCAGGACAGGTACGAGACAACATGAAAACGTTTTCAGCTGGAGTGTGTTAAAAATGCTACACCCAGCCCTGTGCGTGTGGCACTGTTTACTGGATCCTGTGTAACACATTTCTTTATTTTATTTTAATTATTTTAATCACGCTGGCCCAGTTAAACATGACAGTGTGCTCTGCATTCTCTATCCTCTGTGCCAACGAGGTCTCGAATTCTGGCATGAGCCTCGCTCGCCAGGCTCTGCATGGTGAAGGCTGCGGGCCAGCAGTTAACAGCATGAACACAGCTCAGAAACGCTCCCAATCTGGAAGTAAAGGCGTTGCACACTTACTACTCCCTCCATGTCAGTCACGTTATCTGGAGCCATCAGCGACTGCACCATAAACTTGTGCTTGCTTTTCTCATTAGGGTCATAGTCAAACGGCTGTAGCATAACTGCAAGAAGAAAAGACAAAAGCACTAAGAATTAAAACTAAAACACACCGACATAGTCATCGTTTGCAATCCTTATGAGGGAAAAACAACTGCCACGAGGACCCTGTTTCTTTGGCAGCCTTTCAGCCTTTTGTGCATGAATTCTTGAAAACAGTTAAACACATTTGAAGTAGTTCTGGACACACAATATATATATATATTTTTCCCATTGCTTTATATGAGGAAATATTGCATCGTTATATGTGGTCGTTTGGGTCTTCCATACGTCCCCATATAACGATTAGAATAGTGTTTGTGATCTGTGCCCGTGCATGAAAAGGTTGATTATTTTTTAAAGGGCTTATTAACTGTTGATTGAATAGTAAGTATAGCTGAAACGTAAGAATTATAAAATCAAAAAATATACCTGAAAGATGTAAAGCCGCACCACCTTTTCACTAGCTGGATGAGGTCTGTGAAGCCTGCGTTTTGATGCAAGTCTGTTTTTAACAGCACAGATGTGGCAAAATCTGCATTTTTGTTTTTTATAGCATTCCATGTACATAATTAAGAAATAAACATCTCCAGTTTGCAAATTAAAACCAGACCCATGTTTTATTTTGTTTATTAAAAACAGTACCAGTGATACTTTGTTTGATAAGTATTCTTAAATATTAAAAAAAAACTAAAGAAAAAGAAAATAGACAAATGCCTGTATTTTTGCACACTTAACTGTGGCAACTAAATAGATTCCAAGTGCTTGAACACCTGGAAAGTACAACATAAGCGTGATTGGCGACTGGATGCCTCCTATCTAAAGCAAAGTGCAAGACAGTAAAAGTGGGTCATGAGCTTAGCAACCATGCAATGCAGCAAGGAGCGCAGCCAGACACTTTATTTAGCACATGTAACAAAGGCAGCTAATAAAGGCTGAAGATGAAAAGAGTCCAGAGGAGTTGTTTTTTTTTGTCGACTCCAAACCTTGGATGGGAAAGGGCTGTTGAAAGCTGTGTCTTTATTTGTGCAGTGTATAATTAAAGACTCGTGTTGCATGCCAGTTTGAGCTGTTAAAGCTTCTGGTGAGAGCTTAATTAAGCACACTGTGCATCTTCTGAAGAGGCCACGATCAATTAAGGCTCATGAAAACTTGGAACTGCCCAAATTGCTATGCTACTGGAGTCTTCACAGAATCCATGTTGTCCTGTATAACACGGTAAACAAATCTACATTTGCAATGCCACTCACAATTTGCAGGCTGAAAAGAAATTGGATTTAATAACCCTGTACTGTGAACAACATTTCCAGTGCAACACAGAGCCCGGGCTGCATTCAGACGAGTCATAACAGTCCCATGTAAAGAAGGTCATGATCCGGCTGAAAGGCAGCAGTAGAACCGCTTTCCTGGTGGAATGCAGCTGTGTTCATTTAGCTGCTGTGACCTTTAACACGGCAGAACAAAAAGGCTTCAGTTTGCCAAGGCCAATCCCACCTACAGGTGCAAATAAAAAGCTTGCGGACAGCGCCACGAACATGCTACCACTATGGGGAGCGAGGTTAATTACAGCTAATTGCTGTTCCCTTACAGCATGTTCATTAAATGTTGTGACTCAAAAGGAAGGCAATCAGAGAGCAGTTTCCGATCAGGATTAATTTGCTCCTGAGGGATGATAATAAAACTACAGCAGCAAGTAAGAGAAGTTCACCCCAAACGAGCTTCTTCACAGCTGGCGACAGTCGGAAAGGAAACATCGTCTAATGCTCAGTGAAAGGATGTCAAACCAGTATGACAAAACTATTGGCTAAATGCAGTGTCACGTGACCAAAAATGGTCAAGTCTGTGCTATTGCCCACAGACCGGGCAATGGTCACTATAGCGGTCAATAATGAAAACATCCATTATTGCCTCCTGATTTAATTTTTTTATCACCCATGCCTTTTACCCAAGGCAGAAACATAGACTAGGAATGTAAACAGACAGGTCTGTATTTTCTTTTAAAAAGAACATTATTTTATTTTAGTGTCACATGTTCTAGGATTGTGGAAGACTGCAGCTTTTCAAGTGTCATTAAGACTCTACAGATTCCAGGAGTCAGATTCCAAATCCAATTTAAAAAATCTAAATGTCAGTGCACACAAATACTGCCCGAGGGCAAATACTGCCTGCTATACAAGTGCTTCTAGCGAAACCTGCAATGCAAGGTTTTTATTATTCCTTGAAGGCCCTACAGGAGATCAAGTATCGGGGTGCTTGTCAGTGTAAAGCGAGGCAGTCACAGCCCCACCATTACAAGAGCCCCACAGTGTGAAACCCGATAGAAGCCCTATAAGACGATGCAAAGACAGCAGATAGCTTTCACAAATGGAAATGTAACAGCATACCGCCTCCCCTTTATCCAACCCTGAAACTTGATGTGGGGCTAGCAGCTGTTTACTGGGTGTCAACAGGGCTTCAGCTCCATCGGGGGTTACTGCACAAGTGGCAAATGACATCTGGGAATAACCAACAGTAATGCAAGAACACGCTGGTCTTCAGGGTAATGCTATCTCATTCCAGCCAATGAAGGTGGTCAGATCAGGCTGGGCACTGCATATTTGTGCATCTCGTTTACTAGAGCCTCTGTGTACGTTTCATTTCATTCCATTCCACTGAGCAGGTCCAGCAAAAAAAAACAGGATTGCAGAAAAACTAAAAAGAAAAACGCAGTAGTATTATTATGGAAATAATGCTTAACTTAAATCAGGTGACCCAAAAAAATAACTTTCCTGCATACTGGTTTGCAAGTATCAAGATTGAGTTTCTGTCTTTGATCGCTTCCCCCATGACTGCAGACCCACGCACACACACACACACACAGAGCCATGCATACACACACACACAACCCCATGCACACACACACGCACACAGTCACCTACCCGACACATCGACGGATGCTCCCGAATCCAGGACTCCACTGTTGGGTCTCACGCAGTACCGGCGCGGGGCCGTCGTCTTCACTTTAAAATAAACCTTCCTGTCTGAGGGGTTTGTGAGAGTAAGGGTTGTGGTGACCACATCTGTGAAGGGACCTAAAGACACAAACAAATAAACATGTAGAAAACAATGTCACGTCTGACACAACAAGCCCTAAAAAAAACTAAAAGCTCTTTGACCATTTCACTCCCCCCCCCCCCCCCCACAGTAGTAGCTCAACACTCATGAAAACAAACAAAAGCAATTAAACAATTAGCTCCTCATAGCATTACTACAATGATTATTAACCTGTGAAATAAAATGAATGATCTACAAAAAACAAAGAGAAACAAGACGCTCCGATACCCTCGAGGGTGCTCGTACTTTGCCAAGTTTGACAAGTCTGCAGAGGTGAGTCTGAGGTGCCATTAAAATATTTACAGAACTAGGCTACAGCACTGAAGAAAGGGATACAATTTAAAAGTAAATGAACACTGTGTAACTGGATCATTCAGTACCTACGAGTCACAAAAACACCTGCAATGTGAGGAGCTAGAAGCAACCTGCTACCTAACATTAGAAAGTAAAAAATACACAAAAAACACAGCAAGAATCACATTTTACTTTTAATCACGCAGATCAAAATAGATAGCATGGACAGAGTAATCCACCTGGCTGAATCCACCAGTCCCTTTCCTTGCACTGCAAGACACAGTGAGATGGGAGCAACACTGATCAGCACACACAAAATGGCCCTGGTAGGAATAGGAAGGGAGGCTTCATACAAATAAGATTTCTGAAGGCAAACGTGTGCACATTGAAGGCTTGTCTGTCAGCAGAACTAACTGCAACTTTAAAACTGGATCACTGGAAATCACCGCCTCTGTTTAAGGTTTGCACTCCTCTGACATATTGGACTGCCTAGTTTTGTCATGTGCGCACAGTCTACACGTGTATATGTAACAGCAACCAACAGGGAAGTAAATAACACTGCACACCAGTTTGATCCATTCCTGGTTTTCACTAGGAGTTCAGTAAGACACACCTGAGCTTGTTACCTATACGCTGTGGCTAATCAAGCTCCTAGTAAAACCTCGAACTGCCATGTCTTATTTGCATCCACCGGACCAATAATGATGATGCATGCATTTCCTTTTTGTAACTACTGTAATCAGGGAAATAATCATTTGAGCGCATGCTTTTAGCATTCAACAACGCAGGGACCTCCATCCATCACTCCTGGTAGGAATGCCATGATCAATACTGCTGTGCTGGCAGAAGATCAAATAAGAAAAAGAAAGGCTGCCTGACATGACCAGACGGACAGAGCAGGCTACAAATCCATCAAGATTTCCTTTTTAAAAAGAGATACTGTACTATGGTTTTGCACAAGTGCTCATTAGGTCTCAAGCTTTATAGAGCTCCATTGTTCTGCTTTGGAAGATTCAAGTTCTTTGCATTCAGGTTATGGTTCGGTCTCTTTCTGGGGGGCTGACTCGTGACATGCAGTTTACACTCTTTATATGTGACTCCTGATTACCAGTGAACTGTCATCATCACAATGGAGAGCATCAGACCCCTGCAGAGTGCACAGCACACGCATTCAAAGACATGATACTCCTACCTAACCAGAAGCTTTGCAATTGTGGGTGACACATACGAGGAGATTGTAGTGTGGGCTGGACGCTGTCAGAAAACAACGCCAGGTACAGGAGCCTTTGTGCACCCCAGTTATGGAAACCCAAATGCCCTCACCACAATGATGAGAGACTGCCTATTAGGTGTGGTGCACTAGAAAGAAAGAGAGGTGGTTGTATTTGTGGGGAGTAGGAGAGCACATCTGTGCTCAGGTCTGGGATTAGAATCGGGTTCAGGCATGTGACTCTGCACAAGAACACAGTGCAAACATCTCACAATGTTCATAGACACTTTATATTTCATTTGTTTTCTTTTTTTTAAAAGTTTAAAGAAGAGTCCAGTGGATTTTAATTTTTGGACAGCAGATTATATACAGTAGAAAAACGCACACATTTACAGCACTAGCGACTGCAGTTCAAGTGTATTAATAAATGAATTCATCTACTGCTGTACCAACAGATCATAAAATACCATATTCGTTCACTAGCTGAATTTACTGTAGGCAGCGTGCTAATATTACAAATACAAAGGCCTGCCTGACATTAACCAAGGGAGGAGGGGTTGAACACAAACATTTTCTGAAGACTAACAGTGTCAGAATTATCACAGAGAACTGTAAGAGTGGAATAAACGCCAGCGTGTTTAATACATGTCAAACAGAGGGGGGTATGCGACGGGTCTACAGGCTGACAGTGCAGTAATACAGAATGTCTACGTATGCGGTACATCGGGCATCGTCCTGCCGGACATTAATACAGGAAACAGCAGCACCTTCCTTAGCCCGGTCAAAAATGCGATTTGCTTTTGACATACAGAGCAATGCCCTAAATCAACAGAGGTATCTCCTTCCGAATAAAAATAAAACCCTTGTAATGATCTAGCTAATTTAAAACAACCAATCTCTCGCAGACGCAGGCCTACGGAAACCGAAAAAAAAAACACCATACTACAAATTCAGATGACATAGCTGAAATAACTGGGCCGGACTTCAGCCCCCGGGCCTGGGATATCAAATGGAGCGTGTCCCGGTGTAACCGGTGTGGATATACACTTGTTATTGGGGTGTTGTTGTAAGTGAAGGGCACACGGTAGCTGCTGTCTCTCTCTCTCTCTCTCTCTGTATGCGCCGGTCTGTCTGCTCGAAAGCCCCCTTCTCAACATGGCTGCCGCCGTCTTATTTTCCCATGCACATTTTGCACGTCTTGCTTGTTTTCAGTTTCTCCCCCCGTCTCCTTACCTTTAAATTTGAGTTCGTGCTCGGGCTGTAACAGCAGCACCTGTTCTAGCCTGGCCATGTCCCGGGGTTTTGGAGAGCAGTTTTGTGGTGTTTCTTGTTATTTTTGTTGGTTCGGGGGGGAGGAGGAGGAGGAGGAGGAGGACAGGAGGAGGATTTTATTTTACTGTATTTTTTTTTTTTTTTTTTGTACAGGGAGTTGCTGGAGAGCTGCTCGGGATGGCAGAGGCAGTGATGATGCAGCAGGAAGGAGGTGAGAGAGAGGCTGCCGGTGACGTCACCGCCCCGCAGCAGCCAGTGAGGGGCAAGGTGAGTTCTACGGGGGGCGGGGCTAGGGGGGTTGACGTCACCTGAGGAATATTCAGGTAGCTTCGACGTCAGAGGGTTCCATATATACATTTAATATAATTGAAACACATGTAAATTGAATGGGTTATGCTATTTCTACATACTACAAAAAAATACAAGGTGCATTTATTTTAAGATTGGTATATACTAGGAACATTTTTATTTATTTGTTTACAAATGTTAAGAGAATTAAATCCAGATGATAAAATCATTAAGGAAATTAAATAAATAACTGATTTTTTTTTTTGGTTTGTTTTGTGTAGATTTATCTTACAATCAAAATGGATTACTTCTTCAAAATAAGTTTGGATTCACAGCGGCTTCTTTCCGCTTAGCCGGGGGTGCATCAGTGACCTGGTTTTATAAACGCATTACTTGCTATAAAGGAAACGCATACACAAGTTTGAACACAAAACTCAAGGGTGGTAGCGAAGGAATTCTGTTTAAATTATTATTATTATTATTATTATTATTATTATTATTATTATTATTATTATTATTATTATCCAGGGTGACTTACAATTGTTATAAAATATCACAGTACAAAGTATCACATTACAGATAAGAGCAGTGGCAAAGTACAACAAAATCATTCGCAAAAAATAAAAATGAAATAAGAAAATTAGAGAATACAGTAAATAATTCCATGCAAGAGCAGTTAGCTTATATTATAAATATTTGCTTCTACGAGTAAAGTCCGGCGTGAGCACGTTGTAAGTAGGATGAATGGATGAGAGTGATTTCAAATCAGAGCAATTACAAAGTGCTCCAAACTCTTTGCAGCTCAGTTTCCCCGCTGCAGTGTGCACAGAGCCACGACCTAAGAGCACAGGTTACCAAGAAGCGCTGCCGTGCTGCGCATCCGAGACGCGGGCGCATTCTCTCACACGGGACCCTCGGCATGGCACAGGCTGCCTTCAATCCCGAGCAGCTTCAGCTTCATCTTCATCGCGTTGTTATAGAAACCATGAAGACAGGGGTCACGTAAACTCGTGTAGCCATCATTACTCATGTGTTCACAGTATGCCGTTGGAAGCGGTTTGTCTTTCTTTCTCTGAGTGCTATTTGTCCTGTAACTTGCCAACACAAGCGCCGGGTCCACGCTGTGAGTAAGGCTTTGTTGTCTTCCTCAGTGAGTAATATATACCACCGCCTCAGTGTGTGTGACTAACATGTCCCAGCTCATAGTAATACATCACTGTACTCTAATAGAAATATTGGAAGAAGAGCCCCTCTCTGCAAATTGGATTTTTATCTAGAGATTCCACACCAAGACAAAAACAAATCTTAAAAAACAAACAAAAAAAAACAGCTAGTGTTCTGTACCATTTTTTTTGTAGACGGTTACTTATATCCCCCTGGGTCACACATTTTCCAGTTCATTTTTAGAAATTCTAAAGCATTTTGCGTGAACTCTATGGAGTTGGAGAAGTTGCCCCGTCACAAACATGTATGCATTATAAAATGGATACATAGGTAGGAAACTTAACATGGTCCAATCGTGCACACGGTGACTGAAGCAGATATAGCGACTGCCGGTTAACTTCACACTCGCTGTAATGGGATGTCAATTTATAATTTATCACTGGGTTATAGCTGACATTACAACCATGTTCTTAGCGGGGTGGAGCAATACGATTGCAATGTTAAAACACAACAGCTTCAACAGTGTTTATAATCAAAGTTCAAACGTTCAGCGTACAAACAGATATCAGACAGCAGCTTACAGTACCACCTTGCCCCGGTCATAAAAATCCAGCGGTGCCGTGTTCAGCTGCATTCTGAGAAGCGTTCTTGTTGAGCCTGTAATGAGCTATAATCATTTCCCCTGGCAGGGAGGAGCAGGTTTGTAATTCATTAGAAACGTGTGCCGAGAATTGGAGATGCATTATAACATTCTATGATTAAATACGGAAAATAAAAAAAAAATAAAAAAAAAACATTTTCACCACCGAGACCAGCATGAACCTGCTTGCAGAGGGAGTGGAAAGCAGTCATTGGAACAGCAAGCACGTTGTGGTCTAGAATGAATGAACCTGCTTGCAGAGGGAGTGGAAAGCAGTCATTGGAACAGCAAGCTCGTTGTGGTCTAGAATGAATGAACCTGCTTGCAGAGGGAGTGGAAAGCAGTCATTGGAACAGCAAGCACGTTGTGGTCTAGAATGAATGAACCTGCTTGCAGAGGGAGTGGAAAGCAGTCATTGGAACAGCAAGCACGTTGTGGTCTAGAATGAATGAACCTGCTTGCAGAGGGAGTGGAAAGCAGTCATTGGAATAGCTAGCTCATTGTGGTCTAGAATGAATGAACCTGCTTGCAGAGGGAGTGGAAAGCAGTCATTGGAACAGCAAGCACGTTGTGGTCTAGAATGAATGAACCTGCTTGCAGAGGGAGTGGAAAGCAGTCATTGGAATAGCTAGCTCATTGTGGTCTAGAATGAATGAACCTGCTTGCAGAGGGAGTGGAAAGCAGTCATTGGAACAGCAAGCATGTTGTGGTCTAGAATGAATGAACCTGCTTGCAGAGGGAGTGGAAAGCAGTCATTGGAATAGCTAGCTCGTTGTGGTCTAGAATGAATGAACCTGCTTGCAGAGGGAGTGGAAAGCAGTCATTGGAATAGCTAGCTCATTGTGGTCTAGAATGGGTTTCGTGGCTATGGAAACGCAGCTCAAGGGGCGATCACACCTGGTGCTGGATCTAGTGCATCCAGCCAATCCATGACTAATTATAATAGGGGTTAATGTGCAAGTCAACACCCTCACTGTTGTAAACCCAGAGCTCTCAAATGACACCTCCTCCTGTAACAGATCAGTCACTGGCATACCAGTCCTGAACCTCACCATGGCTACCACTCTCAATTCACTCCAATGCACCTGCCAGTGTTTCCATGAGTAGCTTGCATTTCCACTGCAGTGATTCCTGATTACAACATTTTTATTTACAGTGTCAACAAAATGAGCTGTTTGCCAGCATGAACAGTATTAGCCAGAATAAAAATAATATATACAGCTCTGGAAAAAATTAAGAGACCACTGCAAAATTATCAGTTTCTCTGGTTTTACTATTTATAGGTATGTGTTTGGCTAAAATAAACATTTTTATTTGGAATTTGGGAGAAATGTTGCCAGTAGTTTATAGAATAAAACAAAAATGTTCATTTTAGCCAAACACATACCTATAAATAGTAAAACCAGAGAAACTGATAATTTTGCAGTGGTCTCTTAATTTCTTCCAGAGCTGTATATAAAATGAATACCGGTATGGTTGCAGGGGGAATAAATACACAGGAAGATCTGAACCGGGAAAGACGACTACCCAGCTAAATAAACACAAATAAACACAAGACTGTATTTTACAAATGGATTTATTAGTAAACTGTATAACATTTCCCTTTTGCACATTCAGAAATACACAGTAAACGCAGTGATTTCAAGCGATTTTTTTTTTTTTTTTTTTTTACAATCGGTACAGTATGTAAAAATATGAAAGCTCAGTATGACAAAACGTATAGGTGAAGTTAAGGAAAGGTCTTTCTGTTGTCGTGCCTTTGTAAAAACTAATAACGATACAAATCTGTGTAATACAGAAATTTCATCAGATGTGGTTTTATGAATTGTTTTTGCATCTACAATTAAAACAATAAGACTTCTAATGGAGTTACTACATTGTCTCAGGACCAGCCCAAGAACCTTTAAGAGAACTCACTCGTTTTCACTGAAGACTGGCACACTCTCCTAAACTACAATACTAAATATTCCAAGCGATAGCGCCGGATTTCATGCATTGAAGCTGCAGCCGTCAATTACAGCATGCAACACTGCTCGAAGCGGTTTAATGTACAGGCTACAATATAGAGGCACAGAACATGACGTTGCCACGACACAATGAAATCGTAGCGACCTGCCATTGCACTTCAACATGACAAACCACACCCTTTAAAACTTGGCACAGCAGGACAGAAGTGTCGCCCCCCCCCCCCCCCCCCTGCCCCTGCCCCTGCCCCTGCCCCTGCCCCTGCCCCTGCCCCTGCCCCCCGCGTCAAATCAAAATAAAACATTCATACAGAAAGAACATTTACAATGACCAATTCAAATCACTTTTAAACTTGGAATAATAATAATAATAATAATAATAATAATAATAATATTTAGATGCAATAAAAAAAGGATTCAATGCTCATCCATATTTATTTAGGTTTTAATAATACGCTGCTCTTATTTTTAATTTGCAGAAAATGGTTACCCTCCTGAGATAAAAAGGTGGTTGAATTGGAGTCCTGCGCTGTGTGACTCACCCTGCACACCACACGGCTGTGTTTTTACCAGGTGAGCCACTCGGGGTAACTGATGTCTGTAATTGTCCCTTAAGCAGAACGTGGCTAAAAGTATCTTTGAACACAATTCATGTCACTCCACACAGGGAGCCGTTTCTTTATCCCAATTTAAAGGTACAAAATTAATTTAGCAACCATTTCAATTTGATGCTTTTTAGGTGCATTAAAAACGACAGCAACCAAAGCTATTTAGTGGAGTGGTTTCAAGCTCTGAAACGCATGAGGAGGAGAAGTGTTTTATGGATCCTGGGCGTGACAACATTTAGGCTTTACACTCATGCCAGGTCTTTTTTGTGCTTTTAAATCCACATATTGGCACTACAACAGACTCCTAACACAAGCATCTCAGAGTCACAGAAAGGAAAACCCATAATCACACAGAACAAGTGCCTGGATTCATCCCGTACAATCGTTTGTACACACTGGGCACACACAAGACCCCTCTGGTATTGCTGAACACAGTCATTAAAATGAATTTAATGCTCTTTCCAAGCCTCATTAAAACAGCTTTTTGGGGGTTTTTTTATAAAGGGTTTTGGTCAGTCTCTGTGCATCATGCAAACAGCTAATTTAACAGAAGTGAACTGCATTAACTCTGAGGAGTGGCAACTCATATTTACAAGCGTGAACACCAAGGGACAGTACTGACCTTCTAAACCAGCCTGTCAATGATGAACTGAAATCATACAGACTCGGAAAAGGTGCACTGTGTCGCTGGATCTAAAAACTAATCTCTGATATTCTGCTCGCAGACAGAGACATGCATGTACAGTCGACTCAAGGCTGTGTTTTATTTGGCAGGTGAAAGGCTGCGGACATGCGCAGCTTCACTTTCACTAAATTAAAAGGCAATCGTTTTGAATTACTTCCCTCCTCATTCTAAAAACGTGGTCGTATGTAGCTGACATACTGTACACATCACCACAGCATCATTGTAACACCACATTACAGACGCCAGTCAGTACCATGATTAAAAAAACTGAAATGCCACCAGGACCTCCTTACACAGTATGTGAACACAGTCACAAATATCCATGTTTAATCAACGAAGAGCAAGCTGTTACAAACATAGATCCTTCACTAGCCCACCCGGAGCAGCCAAAAGCACTGGTCTGTTTCTTTCAAATGAGGACTCATTGATTTGAATTAATGAACGGTCGATTAATCGCAGGTCTTACAAGTCCCATATTATATGAAATTGTAATAATAGTCTGCCAACCTCAAAGCATTCAGAGAAAGCTGATTTAAGGAGATGGCTATTTTAATTTAGTGTTTAACTCGGGCGGTGAAGATAAATACAAGATGATCCTAAAATATTTGCAGTGCTTTTTAAAATGCCACAACTGCAAGAAAACCTTATTGGTAAAAAAATAAATAAATAAAATTGATTTGATCTCCAGTCCAAGACCATTATATTTCTTCCCAAGCCACTTTACCCTTTTGTTTTGTTTTTTATCTCCTGCCAGCATCAAAAACTATTTGGATCGGAATTATAAGCCAACACTTTTTTAGAAAAAAGAAAGTTTATAGAACAATTAAGGGGCTGGCACCACCTCAGTAAATCAACATCTCCTGTAAAGAAACAGCAGGGGTTCTAAGAATAGGCTTGCCAATGTATATACAATGGTTAAAACTGGACTTTTAAAACGCTGGTATTAGTCCCAGTGGTTACTATGAATTGGGCTGGCAACACTTTTAACCACACTGCTGTTATTCCTTAAAGAGCTTCACAGGGGTTCAAAGTGCGAGCATCCCAGAACAAAGTGAAATTGAGAACACAGCTTTGCAGCTCCAGGCTGCTGGTCTTGTAAAGGACAGGGCTGCCAAATATCCTGCACGGAACTAATTAAGAAAAAACAATCAAACCAGACTGCCAAATACTTATTAGGACAGGAATGGAAATAAGACTCGCATGTTGGCAACAGATATTATAAAGACTTATTCCTGGGTTATTTAAGAGACAAATGTGGCTCCTGTATGTGGTACATTAGAAAGCATGAACACAACACAACAGAAGTACCACCCAATGCAGGCATGTGCAGGTACTTCCAGGACCACTCAGGGGTTAGCATGCACACACACTCGAAGAGGACACGTCGAAGCTCCCCGGGACACGGCCCCGTGCAATCTGGTGTGGGAGGGCTACAGGGTGCTCAACTTTAAAATAATTCACTGGCATCTTTAAAAGTGCTTGCATTACATTACATTTCCCTTTTGCATAAACATAACAACACTGTGTCTACAACTATAAAGCACACTGCTCAGTTCAAAGGATTTATCGGTCTTGGCACAATTCAATGAAGTTACCATCTTGTCATGGTCTTTCTTTCTTCTCAACGAAAGAAATCCAGTCTCAGTCCGATCCCAGTCCTTTGCGGATCAGGAATTCGGAGCACATGCAAAGCATTCAGCTCCCCATCACAAAGCGCCGCGGTGCGTTCTGCTGCCAGGACTGGGTTTCAGTTTAGGAGCACTAAATGAGGGGCTATGTTTTAAAATGCTTCTGTATTTTTCTTTTTGTTATTTCATTTTAAGATTTGAAAAGGCGTTAGCAGTCTTCTAGCACTCTCGTTATTCCTGACGTGTGAAAAGCTGGATGCAAACCTGCTACACTAGCCCATTGGGATGAGGGAAACAAATCTGCATTTCCGTTTTCAGAAGCTTGTTGAGCCTCGACTTCACAAGCCATGTACAACACCGAGGGACAATTACTTATAGATAAAAACAGAAAAAAAAAAATTCTAAAAATCTTTTCTCCTTGGATAGAAGACGAGTCAGTTTGCTTGTTGGGATTTTGTGTAGATGGCTCCTGAAAAGCATGAAGGATTAAATACTGTAGAGCTCTTTTTAGACGCTGTGAAACGGAGATTTTAATGTGGAGACGGCTTTACAACGCTCCTGCTTGCGTGGTGGCGACCACGGATCTGCTTCCGGAAGGCCTCAGCAGCATCTGCGCTTGGTCTCGGACGGTTGCCTCCTAAGTTTGAATCCCTTGCCTCCTGCTCCAGCACTGGAATCAGCAGACGGAATCCTCTGACCTAAAAACACAAGATTTAATTAACAAGCCTGCCTTGTAACGCTGCTTTTAAGACTGTGTGGGGCAAGGGCCAATAAGCATGCCAACCTGGCAGATCCAGACACAATTTCTATCGGTCAGCAGGTCAGCATGTCAGCATGGGACTAACAACCAAAAGCGCAAGATGGGCCGAATAGCCTCCTCTCGTTTGTAAACTTTCTTATGTTCTTCATTGATCAGGACTCGTCAATTGGTTTCAAGGGCTGTCTATTTCAAGGCTTATCTATTTTGAAAATGCAGGGTTTAAACGATAACAAGGGAGTGTGTTTTTTTGTTGCACAATTTTACAATGAGGAGGGGTGGTTAGATTCTGCTCAGAAAGTTACTGCCCAGCCCAAAAGAAAACAACAAAAAGGAAAATAGAACAAAACACGCAGAGGGTCGGACAGGTTTGACTGCACCGATGGGAATTTACAGCTGCAGTTGAAGCAGGAGGAACATGTTGCAATACTCACTTATTTCTAAGAAGAGTTCATTAATGTTAATGGCGTTTTTGGCACTTGTTTCCACAAAGATAGCATGGATGGAATCTGCATAGTCCTTGGCATCCTTTTCAAGCACTTCCCTGCAAAGACACAGAGAAAGAGAGCAGCTCTGCAGCCCTGAATCTGGCAGGAGAACGAGGGCCCGAGGGTCTCTGCACCTCCAAAAAAACAACATGCTATTACTGGCAAAGAGAACGAAGGCAAACACACTGTGCACATTGAGTTATTAAAAGATTACCAGGAATTACATTCAGCACACTGGGCACGACGCCACCTGAACACAATGCAAACATGTCGGCTGCAGCATCCCCACTTCTGTTTGGAATTGGGGTCACCCTGCTGGATCATGTGGCGTGCGACAGAGGAAAACAGCCTTTACAGAGATCTGAAAAGCACAGAGCGTGCAGAGAGGCCCTGCGAACGGGACTGGAAGCACATGATCTGTATTCCTCAAAGCCGGAGCACAAAGGGGGCCGTTTCAAAGTTACTCACACAGAGACTGTGTTAATGCACGGAACACACTGAGTAGGTCAGCTGTCTTGTTAATAGTATACATTATAAAGCAAGTATGTCAGTAGCATAAGCATTGTACAGAACCTTAACTATATCTGTCTCCCCGGGACAATGCATTCACACCCTTATTTAAACATGCTGAGCTGCTTTAAAGACTGGCCACGGTTCATTAACACAGAAACACAAGCTCAAGGTTACCTTGCATCGGCAATGTCACATTTGTTTCCTGCGATTGCAACAACAATATTGGGAGGCCCGTGCTGTCTCAGTTCTTTCACCCAGTTCTTTAGTGTCTGGAAAGATTCCTGCAACACAAAGTGTGCACTGAGCTACAATACCAGTGGGGCCTCCTCAGTGAAACCAATCCAGATAGAAAATGCAACAGGAATTGTTACCTCTTTTGTGATGTCATACACAATGATAGCAGCAGCAGACCCTCTGTAATACATCGGTGCCAAGGCCCGGAACTGTTAGGGATTGAAACAAGCAGAAAAGGATTCAGGAGGACTGGAATACAATCGTTTATCCAGTAAAGCTGGACTGTTACCCTACTCAAGACTGCACACTAATTCAATGTAGCCAACGCCACCCCGTCACGCACACGCTAGCCACACCGTGAACACGCACTCCACCAACTCCAGCACAACCCATTTACTATAGGGGTCTGTAGCAAACATTACAATGTAAAAGACAATGGCAACGAATCACAATCACAAATTCACAGCCCAGTGCTGCATTAATCAAATACCTCTTTGTGTGTTTGGAAACCATTACTGCCTACTTAAACTGTACTGCAACACGTGGAAGCAATTATGAGAAAGACTAAAAGATGCCAAGGCTACTTAGAATCTCAATCCGTTTGGTACTGCAGATATCTGGGTCAGCCTGGCTTGTCAAAAAGATCCACTATTAGAGCCCTAATGGTTATAATAAAAAGCAGGCTGGGAATAAGTGTGCATGCCCAATTGAAAAAGCTCGAGACACTCAATACCTCATGCACTTCTTCTTAAGTGTAATATTTTCCAAAGGCTTACTATCGCTGGCTTTAAAATAAAAAGTACAAACCAGAAAAAAAAAATCTAAATCATTTGCACACAGTGTGAAGCCCCAGGGAGCGCGGCTGTTGTGCAGTGTGAAGCCCCAGGGAGCGTGGCTGTTGTGCAGTGTGAAGCCCCAGGGAGCGTGGCTGTTGTGCAGTGTGAAGCCCCAGGGAGCGCGGCTGTTGTGCAGTGTGAAGCCCCAGGGAGCGCGGCTGTTGTGCAGTGTGAAGCCTCAGGGAGCGCGGCTGTTGTGCAGTGTGAAGCCTCAGGGAGCGCGGCTGTTGTGCAGTGTGAAGCCCCAGGGAGCGCGGCTGTTGTGCAGTGTGAAGCCCCAGGGAGCGCGGCTGTTGTGCAGTGTGAAGCCCCAGGGAGCGCGGCTGTTGTGCAGTGTGAAGCCCCAGGGAGCGCGGCTGTTGTGCAGTGTGAAGCCCCAGGGAGCGCGGCTGTTGTGCAGTGTGAAGCCCCAGGGAGCGCGGCTGTTGTGCAGTGTGAAGCCCCAGGGAGCGCGGCTGTTGTGCAGTGTGAAGCCCCAGGGAGCGCGGCTGTTGTGCAGTGTGAAGCCCCAGGGAGCGTGGCTGTTGTGCAGTGTGAAGCCCCAGGGAGCGTGGCTGTTGTGCAGTGTGAAGCCCCAGGGAGCGCGGCTGTTGTGCAGTGTGAAGCCCCAGGGAGCGTGGCTGTTGTGCAGTGTGAAGCCCCAGGGAGCGTGGCTGTTGTGCAGTGTGAAGCCCCAGGGAGCGTGGCTGTTGTGCAGTGTGAAGCCCCAGGGAGCGTGGCTGTTGTGCAGTGTGAAGCCCCAGGGAGCGTGGCTGTTGTGCAGTGTGAAGCCCCAGGGAGCGTGGCTGTTGTGCAGTGTGAAGCCCCAGGGAGCGTGGCTGTTGTGCAGTGTGAAGCCCCAGGGAGCGCGGCTGTTGTGCAGTGTGAAGCCCCAGGGAGCGCGGCTGTTGTGCAGTGTGAAGCCCCAGGGAGCGCGGCTGTTGTGCAGTGTGAAGCCCCAGGGAGCGTGGCTGTTGTGCAGTGTGAAGCCCCAGGGAGCGCGGCTGTTGTGCAGTGTGAAGCCCCAGGGAGCGTGGCTGTTGTGCAGTGTAAAGCCCCAGGGAGCGCGGCTGTTGTGCAGTGTGAAGCCCCAGGGAGCGCGGCTGTTGTGCAGTGTAAAGCCCCAGGGAGCGCGGCTGTTGTGCAGTGTGAAGCCCCAGGGAGCGTGGCTGTTGTGCAGTGTGAAGCCCCAGGGAGCGCGGCTGTTGTGCAGTGTGAAGCCCCAGGGAGCGCGGCTGTTGTGCAGTGTGAAGCCCCAGGGAGCGTGGCTGTTGTGCAGTGTAAAGCCCCAGGGAGCGTGGCTGTTGTGCAGTGTGAAGCCCCAGGGAGCGTGGCTGTTGTGCAGTGTAAAGCCCCAGGGAGCGCGGCTGTTGTGCAGTGTGAAGCCCCAGGGAGCGTGGCTGTTGTGCAGTGTGAAGCCCCAGGGAGCGTGGCTGTTGTGCAGTGTGAAGCCCCAGGGAGCGTGGCTGTTGTGCAGTGTGAAGCCCCAGGGAGCGCGGCTGTTGCAGGGTCTGCAGCAGAAATCTTCTTTAGAGTATAAGAGCAGCACAATGGGAGCTGTGGATTCATTAAACTTTCATACAGACTCTTAATGAAACACGGGCTCAGCTTGCGCGGTGATGGACCTAAGAGGAGATTGCATTACTCCTGCTGCACTCACCAAGCCCAGGAGCGCTGCGTATTAAAGCTACGATACACATTCTCAAAGCAGATCTTCAACACAGCTTCAAACTCGCACAGAATGAGAGATACAGGAAAGCCATTCTGACTGGCACATAAAGGGAAACTGATCTGGGAACGCTGCGATGATCTTGCTACTGTACATACACACTGTGAGCAAATTATGTTTTGATTAACCAGTTTCAGTAAACCAGTAAAGTTGCAGTCCCAGCTTTACATGTGTCTAGGAAGATGTGAACGCATGGGCCGCAGTTTGAACACAGCTCAGACACTCTACAAAACACGTGGCACGGATCAAGAGAAAACTCTGGTTGTTATTACAGAAATTGATTTTCAGCAATTTTCCAAGTTCTATTTTGTCACAAAAGACCAAAGCCAAGCCCCAAATGAGTAACAGGAGCGGATTTTCCTTTGGGCTCCACATGAAAGATGCTACATAACTGGCATACCTGAACGCTGTTCAAGGCTAGTCCAACATGAATTACACACGTACTGTACAGCCCATGCCTAAAGACACTTCGGAACTGGTTCAGAAATACCACAGTGCGGTGTAGCGTCTGCTTGGCAGTACAAAGCGAATGGTTGTGCAAATGTCTCTGGATTGAGAGACCGCGAATCAGCCCTACAACAGTATTATTATTATTATTATTATTATTTATTTCTTAGCAGACGCCCTTATCCAGGGCGACTTACAATTGTTACAAGATATCACATTATACATTATTTCACATTATACAGATATCACATTATTTTACATACAATTACCCATTTATACAGTTGGGTTTTTACTGGAGCAATCTAGGTAAAGTACGTTGCTCAAGGGTACAACAGCAGTGTCCCCCACTGGGGATTGAACCCACAACCCTCCGGTCAAGAGTCCAGAGCCCTAACCACTACTCCACACTGCTGCCCTAGTAACAGTAACAGTCTATTGGAAGTCCTGGAAGCACCACATTATACTATCACAAGCAAACCTAAAAAAACACGTGCTAGTGTCACTACAAACCCAATCACAGACTGCCCCTTACAAACCACTGACAATACAGGATCCAATCACAGACTGCCCCTTACAAACCACTGACAATACAGGACCCAATCACAGACTGCCCCTTACAAACCACTGACAATACAGGACCCAATCACAGACTGCCCCTTACAAACCACTGACAATACAGGACCCAATCACAGACTGCCCCTTACAAACCACTGACAATACAAGACCCAATCACAGACTGACCCTTACAAACCACTGACAACCCAGTCACAGACTGCATCTTACAGACCATTGCCATTTTATGTTTGTTTTTTTACTTTACACAAAGCTGCATTACACTTCTGCATTCTACACCAGATATGTGTGGTCCAGCGGTTAAAGAAAAGGGCTTGTAACCAGGAGGTCCCCGGTTCAAATCCCACCTCAGCCACTGACTCATTGTGTGACCCTGAGCAAGTCACTTAACCTCCTTGTGCTCCGTCTTTCGGGTGAGACGTAATTGTAATTGACTCAGCAGCTGATGCATAGTTCACACACCCTAGTCTCTGTAAGTCGCCTTGGATAAAGGCGTCTGCTAAATAAACAAATAATAATATGTCTAGTGCCCAGTGCTGTTGTATTTGTGTCTATTGTGACCGCTGCAGCGCACACAGTGCATTCCAGCCCAGCAGCCTCTCAGCTACTGAAGAACAATTACACAATAAAATAACAGCATGATGCACCCCATCACCCAGTGAAAGAAATGCACCACAAAGCCATCTCAGCATCCTCTAAAAGCACTGGTTCCTCATTCTGAATGACGTAGTCTTTTTGTCTGTGTTCTTTAATAAAAAGTGCAGCTGTGGGCATACCTTTATCGCCTAAACATGGCAAGATGCACACACAGTTGTCGTTTCCCAGTATAATCAGAACATCTTGCTTCAGAGAGCCCTGCGTACTGCAGTACAGTAGAAAGTGCCAATCTGCTAAATACAGAAGGGAGTTCAGATTACAGGGGGTGCAGTACTGCTGAGAGTTGCCTAGATGGCACCATCATCCCAGTAAACCTGCTTTTTCTTGGTTCAATGACAAAGTGCTCCTCTGGTATGAATAGGGCCAAATCCAGGACTTGCTGAGCGATCCCAGAATCTAGTAATTTGCTGACTGATCAGCTCTGGTATTATTCACCATAGACACAAGCTGTTTGGCTGCAAACACAAACCCTGTCCCTACAAATTAAAACCAGGACTTGGGAGTGACAAACAAGTATCTCTCAAAGCCTGTTCACACGTGTAGAGCAAAGTGGGGTCATTTACATTCATGGCTGCATGTCAGTGACAAGTGGCTAAGAGTGCAGGTACTGTACCATGCAGAAATGATATGGCAGGCCAGCGCGTGTCCTTTGAATGGAGTATCACGAGAGGGATCTGGGTCAGTACTATGCATGCACTGGTTCCACAGCAGACCTGGGCTCAATAACACCTGGGATTCACTGCAATTACAACGGAACTTGCCTAGGTAGTCTTAATAAGATCTATCTATCTATCTATACGAACGCACACACACACACACACGCACACACACACACACACACACATACCCTCTCCTGCCCCGCTGTGTCCCAGATGAGGAACTTGTGTAGCTCGCTCTGGTACTGCACAGTTTTCGTCATAAATGATGCTCTGCAAAAACAGAAGTCACTTCAAAAACACATACATGAACAACAAGGACTGGTTCCACAAACCCTGATTAGCACGAATCTCAGACTTTAGATAAAGTCTCCCAAGATCAGCGCTAACCTGGCTCTGTGGAAGCAGACAGGAAGCTTGCAAGTTTAACAGGAATCTACATATTGTATAATATTAGTGGTACCAGTAAACGGAACAGAGAGCAGGATTAAGAGCCTTACAATGCTTTCCACTGGTTTGTGGTTACGGTGCTGGCTCCTCAGCAAACAGGCAGCTCAGTATTCACAACACTATATATACACCTTGGTGTGGCTGCTGCTGTATAAATACATGAGCTGCATGTTGTGTGATTGCTGTATAAACAACGTCTGGTTAATCCACTACTCCAACCAGCTCCAACCTATAGAAACTACCAAACAATAGAGGAATTGATCAAATACAAAAAAAATAAAAATTACTACTAACTTACCCAATAGTTGGATTGATATTAGGATCAAAGCTATCTTCCACAAATCTCCATACAATACTTGATTTACCAACCCCAGTGTCCTGAGGGGGGAAAAAACACATGGCTTGTAATCTTGCAGCTCCAGGGGTAAACTGTAAATATTCAAAACAGTAAACTGGTTTTGCTGGAAGTCCTTTACCATTGCCTCAGGTTCAGGCTAGATCTGTGCTCAGTGCTGGTTTCAGAACTACTCTCAATGAAGGGCGTGTTAGAATGATCTGAAGCCAGTGGTTTGAGTAATCCTACCCTCTAAACCCTTAATAGTAAACCTACTGCACACACTGAGGCGACATTTATTTATGCTGTGATAAGGGCGTGACGGCTCAAATTCCTTGAAACTAGTCATTTCTATCGTATACCTAAAAAGGGTTGTTCTGAAACCCAGGACTGTGTGCAGAACCCGTGTCATATTCTATGCAATTATGCACAAGTCTTAGCGAAGGTGACGATTTAAGTGGCTGTGTGTCAATACGGTGTTACCGTGTACATTAATATCGAAGACCTCTTATTTGTATTCATCTTTACATGTCGTGCAAATATGTTTTTATTTGTATTCTGAGGTTTAAAATATTCACGTATATTAACAATAAATAAATAAATAAATAAACAGATAGAAGCATCTCCCAAGGGAGGCTGTAAACGGTCATGTCCACAAAACACATACTGTTAGACTGCGTGGCTTTGTTCTGCAATGCAGATGTCTCGGCCCCAACAAAATAACTGCCGATTGACTTATGAACAAAATAAAATAATGATGCTTTTAAAAACACAGATCGATGTATTTATTTTTAAAAGAAACGTATTTCACGCATTCTGAACCTCGGTGACTGGGTGCAAAACGATTTATTTGCGTTTTACCTGAACGCATAAATAAGCAATGTAAACAAATAAATAAAAACAGATGTATAAAATAATAAAAACACAAGCACTCACCCCAAGCAGACAAACCTTCAACTCCCGAAGTGCCATCGTTCACAACAAATCAAAACTTTCTCAACATTTCAACAGAATAAAACATAATAGCAGCCAAAACAACCGACATACACAAAATACAAATACACCAGGACCGCTTGTCTTTATCGAGTACTCTTTTAAAACATCTAATTTATTTTAAAACCCAGTTAATTTCTGTCAGACTTCGGCGAGAAAAAAAAATCGAATAACAGACGCCATCTTGGACAGCCCACTCGGTCACATGACCTGACGTGAATTTATTTTTATATATATTTGAAGCGTAATTTTTATATATATTTTTTTAAATATGACACAGGTAAACGACTCTTAATTATAGCCAAGTCTTACGTATTTTAATTTATAATTTAAAAAACCCCACAAACCCTGTTTAGGAAACGGTTTCAGGAAGTGGTTTTTGCTCTCTGCCCCGTTCAGTGTTCAATTCAAGATGGCAGGTAAAGACATTTAATCGCTTTTAAAGTTTATTTCGCTGTGATTAAAACTCTTAACCTATATATATATATATATCTCCGTACTTGCATTTTACATTCAGCAGGAAATGTTTAGATAGGCGACGTTTGAGTAATTAATATGTGTTGTTTACAATTGCAAGTGAACAATGTATTACTGAATAGAAACATCACTGAATAACAAGGTCTCCTTGACACTAGCGGTATGCTGTGGTGATATTGCACAGGGTTGGTATTGTTTGCAGTCGCTAGTGTTTCTTTGCGATGTTTGTGCTTGTAGTTCGTGTTGTGGAGGCGCTGATTTGATCGTATTGTATTCACAGCACTGTCTGTAGGTCGGGTCATGTTTTGAAACGGCGGTGTGTTTCCGAGCGCCCATTCAAACATAATTACACACCCGTGTTTAAATCGTATCCGGTCACAACTGCTCTTAAAAGTGTCTGTCAATTAAATACAATGTTCTGAGCATGTGGATGTTTGTTCTTGAGCTGAACGTTTAATAATAATAGGTGTATACAAAGTCAAGCTAGATGGTACAGTAACTGTATTGGGGGGGCAGGCCGTTCTAGTTCTAGTAAACGAGTGCGATAAGACACTGATTCCGTTTGCACCGATTTTGGTAAATTTCTGTGTGTCTCATCCAGTTGTGTAATTGTAAAAGAGCAGGTATTGTGTGAGTGCTGCTACCGGCCAGTCCAATCGACTCGACTGTGTTTTAATAACTCACTACCGCGTATCGTACGCTGTGCGTCATTACCGGTATGTATATCACGTGGTCTGCATTCCTGAAGTTCCTTGCTTGCGCAACGCGTTACCCAGGTGTGCAGGTGTGCAGGTGTGCAGGTGTGCAGGTATGCAGGTATGCAGGTGTGCAGGTGTGCAGGTAGGAAGCCGGAGTCTGTCTGAAACGGAGTTGTGTATTGAGGTAACGCGTTCGGGTTTGACTGTTATTAATATAGCACCGTTTAAACCTTTTTATTTATTTGTATTTAGAAACGATTACATAAATGTATGTAATGTCAGTGAAATTGCAGTAAAAGTTCAGATGACACGCCAATTCAGGTGTTGAGTGTCATCTGCAGTATTTCCCGGTAGATGTTTGATGCATTATTACCATGAATTCGTTTCTTTCTTTCATCTATGTATGTATCTTTTCTTTAGGGCTTTCTTTATACTTTGAAGACGGTCATGATGATTTGGATGATTGTAAGTTTTTTTTTTATTTTTTTTTATTCATAGGCATGTTTAGTCAGTAATGTTTTCTGTTCATTCAGATCTGTTACCCCCCTATGCAAATACTGTTAAGCAAAGATACCTCTTACTGTAGTGATTTGGTAAGGGTATTGATTTAGTTTATCAGCATTATTCGAGTGATAGGTGCAATTTGAATGGTGGCTTGCTACATCAAACTGTTCATTAAAGTTCCTCTACCAGTCATGCAATACAAAACATATAGATGCTTCTGCCATCAGAAGAGAAACTATCTGGAACACCACATCCCAGTAAACGTGCAGCTTGTGAGGGTGAAGCTGGGATACTGAAACAAATGAAACTAAAGCAGGCTGTACACGGTGAAAAGAAAATATAGAGCCAACTAGACTAAGAAGGTAAAACCGAATCTGAATCGAAATAATAGGATTAAGAATGAACTGAAAGCATTGTCTCCCTGCAGCTTGATGAGCACGAGTGGGGTTTTCTAAACATGAATAGCAATAATAATAATAATAATAATGATAAATCTTCATGTCCACATCTATCAACAGAATTGTTTAATATGTCTAGAGGCTTGTGGTAAAGGATACAGTGTACTGTATCAGCCGATGGTGTCTATTTTAAACAGTGTCAGATAGAAATAGCTGACGTTTTCTCCCAGGTTTAATTAACAGCACTGAATACACTCATTTGACTGTAATTTACTGAGGTTTGAAGGAGGGGGCATACATTCAAATAAACCTGTATGTGTTAATTCCATATTGCAGCCAGATATTCACTGTATTTCATCTTTTTTGAACCGCAGTTGGATTTGATGACTATGGTACAGAGTGTGATGGGATTCGGATAACTGCTTTTCTGGATGCTGGGCAGGACAATCTAACACCACTGGGCCGTCTGGAAAAATATGCCTTCAGCGAGAATGTGTTCAACAGGTAAGGTGAAGGGTTGTATTGATCAGTGTGGCTGCTGTGCATACTCAGAAGGGTTGTATTGATCAGTATGGCTGCTGTGCATATTCAGAAGGGTTGTATTGATCAGTATGGCTGCTGTGCATATTCAGAAGGGTTGTATTGATCAGTGTGGCTGCTGTGCATACTCAGAGGGGTTGTATTGATCAGTGTGGCTGCTGTGCATACTCAGAAGGGTTGTATTGATCAGTGTGGCTGCTGTGCATATTCAGAAGGGTTGTATTGATCAGTATGGCTGCTGTGCATATTCAGAAGGGTTGTATTGATCAGTGTGGCTGCTGTGCATACTCAGAAGGGTTGTATTGATCAGTATGGCTGCTGTGCATATTCAGAAGGGTTGTATTGATCAGTATGGCTGCTGTGCATATTCAGAAGGGTTGTATTGATCAGTGTGGCTGCTGTGCATATTCAGAAGGGTTGTATTGATCAGTGTGGCTGCTGTGCATACTCAGAAGGGTTGTATTGATCAGTATGGCTGCTGTGCATATTCAGAAGGGTTGTATTGATCAGTATGGCTGCTGTGCATATTCAGAAGGGTTGTATTGATCAGTGTGGCTGCTGTGCATACTCAGAGGGGTTGTATTGATCAGTGTGGCTGCTGTGCATACTCAGTCTCTGAAGAGCTATAAAGGGTTACTTGCAAGCAACAGTGGAACTTTGATCCACTGGGTAAAAATTGAACATGCAACTCCTATCATAGACTTTTACTGCTTCAGTCGTGGTTCATTGTGTCAGCACTTTAAACTTGTTAATTGAAATATGCAAAAGCAGAATTTTTAAACTGCATGGCAATCGGTGTTTCAGCCTTGTGAAAGTGAGCTTCACTGATACGATTTGACAAGGTCTCATGAGTGGGATTTTCTGGCATTTACGAACAAGACTGGGGAAGTCATGTGCCAATAAAATACCAGGATCGGTAAAAGCTATGCAAACTGCAGTTATGTAAGATTGACAAGGGCATACCATTTTAAATTACATTGCCTGCTACGTATCAATAAGCCAAAAGAAAAACTACTGTGCAATGTAATATAATGACCATACATAAAAGCAGTACTGAAACACTGATGTCTGACATGCGCTAGTGTTGATAAAGGATACCGGGGGGATTTTTATACCTCGGCACTAAACTGAAATTGTTTTGTTTTTACTGTTCAAGAAGGATTTCCAGATTTAGTTTTTTTTGTTCAGAGTGTGGAGGTCATTTTTTTTGCCACACAAGTAGCTATGCAAAATGTGTGTTGGACAAGACACAAGCTAGCACAAGCATGAAAGACATCTACAGTCTGTCCCTCCTCTATAATATTCTGCAAGGAGAACATGAAACCATTGACTAAGAGGAACAGCCACTTCACTAGCTGAGTGACAAAAAAAACGAAAGAAGCTGCTGCAATGGCTTGTGTGACCACCGGTGTCACTGTTGCGCCGTATCTTGACAATTTTCCAAATCCAGGAAAACCAATGTACTGTATTGGATTTCCTGGACATGCTCAGTCAGCTTGTTTTTGTTGTTCTGATGCATGAAAAGCATCTCCTCGTCTCCCAGCAAGATCTTGTTTAATGTAGTGTATGGAAAGTGCTCTTCATTTTGAAGGCTTTTGCATGCTAGCCCATGCTTTGAAAAGCGTGTTCATCGAATGCTCAGCTGTTAATATACCTACACCCTAATTGTTGCCAGTCGGAATTAAGATATATATATATATTAGCAAAAACTGGTCCAGAAAGCGCAAATGACAGCCCTTGTAACTGGGCCAGTTATTGTGCTGATTGAATCAGACCCATGCCTTTAATGAGGAACAACTGCGCCACTTCATGTGTCTGGTGTGGGGCATTGCTTGGATTATATTAGGAGAGAAGACACAGCCCCAGCATGCTTTGCCAAGCACCAGGACTCCAAGCAGAATGCTTCTCTTTACTGAGGCTGGTGGTTTTCAAATGAATGTGCATGTTTGATGTGGTTTTGATGCTTTTCCTGAAGCCAAAGCTGTAACTGCTTAATGATACCTGTGGAAAACGCCAGGAGGCCCCCGCAGTTCTTCATCTGGAAAGAAAGAGTTGTTTGTATAATTATACGCTGTTAAGTGAAGTAGCAGTTTCTTCTGGAACGTTTTTTTACACCGCGCGGTACAGAAGGAATGTGACGCTCGCGGCCTTCAGTTCTGTTAGGAATTCGCTCTCTGGAACAGCTTAGAGTTTTTATGTTAGCGCACCAGTTAGACACACATGTGGCACAAATTCTCTTTTCACTGCTTTCTCTTCCTTCTTCTAGTGCCAAAATGCAGTACCTTTTGTTATTGTATTATTCCTAACCCTTGAAAATGTATTAAAACAACAAGATTATCTTAAATAAGGAAAGATACATTTAGAAAGAACAGCTATATTTTTAAATAACTAAGACACTAAACAAAAGCCCTTTTTAAAAAAAAAAAAAAAAAAAACTTACCAGGGGCAATGTTTAGATCTGCTGTTGTTGGTGATTTCAGTAGAGCCCAGTTATCTTTTAAGGACTGGTACGTAATTGTATACCTCTTTGAAGTTATGAAGGGACAACCCGTAATGAACCACATGTAAACCAGCTGCCCCTCAGCCTCGCACTGCCAGGCAAAAACAACAGGCAAAAAGATAGCAGATCAGAAACTTCATCAGCAGCAGCAGCAGAGCTGAAAGTGTGGCGCTGCAGTCAGCTCTGTGCTGACTCAAGGAAACCCTTGCACGCTAATAAAAGGTTTGAATAGTACTGGGCTGTTTCACTACCTCCTTGTTGGCTGAGCGCACAGAGTTCAGGAGCTGACTCTGACTCAAGTGCTGCTTGTGCTCCGCAGGCAGATCGTGGCGAGGGGGTTGCTGGATGTCTTGCGGGAGTTCAGCGACAATGAAAATGATTTCCTCACAGTCATGGAGACTGTTGCCAGGATGTCAGAAGATGGAGGTATGTGTGGAGCGCATGAGAGCTGGGATACCTGTGTGCGGATTTCATTTGAACCTTTTCAGCACCAGGTCACTTTCTGGAAAGACTCCAGCAGCTAAACTTTTAGTGTCTTAAACTGAAAATTAAAATTATAGATTACACTAGTTATTCTGGATTTTATTTTTTTATACATTTTTTATAAATAACGTACATGCAATCTTATAATCCAGACATATTCTCAAATATATAATCTAAACCCACACCCCAATACCGTCAGTGATGATTATTATCTAATAGGGATAGGAACAAACGTTACTTTTTTTTTTTTTTTTTTGAAGTCACTGTAGTAAGACAACAGTAATATGCATTACAAATCTGTTTTTGTAATGAATTTATAAATGGGCCCCACATTTTAATATTGGTCTGCATTGTTGAATAGGTAAACATCCACACTTTTATGGATTTGATTGTCGTTGTCATTTTATTAGCAGATGGAAACGCGAGACACTCTTGTGTGTTTGTTTTTTGTTTTGTGATTCCAGAGCCAACAGTGCGGGCTGAAGTGATGGAGCAGGTTCCCAATATCGCCATGTTTCTCCATGAGAGGAGACCCAACTTCCCAGCGGCTTTCTCCAGGTACCTGGTACCTATTGTGGTGAGGTACCTGACCGACCCAAACAACCAGGTGAGGAGATCTACCTTCACGTGTCTGCCGTGCAGCAAATCACTATAGACCTGGGTCGGGGGTCAATTCCTGTCTTTCAGTTCCAGTTCCTTTTAAAAATCAGTTCCAATTCCTTTTTAATCAATTCCAACGCATCATTGCTCAAGTATGCAATCGGCAGCATTCTGTTAAAACAAGCTTATCGCAGTGGCAGCGCTGTTTGTCAATTAAGTTGGCTTCAAATGAAAGCAGTTGAACAATCGCAACAATTATGTCTCTAAAATATCAATTCAAATTGATTTTAATTGAACCCAGCCCTGCTGATCAGGGTCTGTCCTGTGGCTCCGTGCCCCTGGTAGATCCTTGACTAGAGCTGGAAAGCAAGCCTGTTTTCTTTTGTGAATCTGCAGGTGAGAAAGACGAGTCAAGCTGCGCTGCTGGTTCTGCTGGAGCAGGGTCTGATCAGCAAGAACGATGTTGAGAGCAAGGTGTGCCCTGTCCTGCTGGACCTCACCACACCGAACAGCGACGACGACTACAAGATAGAGGCCGTGGCAGTGCGTACTGTATTCCGCTTGACTTGTATTGTGCTGTTTTGTTTGATTTTTGAGGTTTTAAGGTAACTGATTAAACAATAAAGATTGAGTATTATCTACCAGAGGAGTACAGCTTGTAGTCTTGTAATTTGAGGAGCTCTGGTTCTAATCGTTTTCTGTATGTTTTGTGTTTTTTTTCTAGATAATGTGTAAATTGGTCTCGATGTTAACCAAGGACACCGTGGAACATCTGCTTCTGCATCGATTCTGCGATCTGTGCAGCGACGGAAGGTTGTTCCAAGTTCGTAAGGTAAGAGATCCTACAACATTTCATGCAAGGAGCATTTACTCTTCTGAATTCAATATGAAACAGGCTTTGTGTCTATGTGCTCATAACAAAATAGCAACGTTCTCATTTTAAATTCATTCAGCCCCAGTCTCTGTAAGTTGCGTGCATTTTGTTGTAAAGTGTGTTTTGCACCCTGTGAGTACTTGCTTCTTTCTTAATAGGTATGTGCGGCTAATTTTGGGGACTTCTGCAGTATTGTTGGACAGGATGCCACAGAAAAACATTTGGTAAGTGTGTATAAAACTGGCGTGCATGTGGTGCATTGTTGTTGGAGCTAAGCAGGCAGTGCTGTCCAGGACTGCTGTAGTGCAGACAGTTTCAGCAGAGGCTTTCTCTTTCACTGGTGAATCCGAGATGGAAGCCGTCCAGAGTCCAAGGGTTTCATTTTACAATCTGTTTGATCTTTTGTACTTTTCAAGCCTTGTTTCCTTATTTAAATAATAAGAAAGACGTTTAACATTTGTGTGCATTTTTTCTTTCAGATTGCTAAATTCTTTGAGCTGTGCTCGGACAGCGTGTGGGGTATACGCAAGGCGTGTGCAGAGTGCTTCATGACCGTGTCCAACTCCACCTGCCCTGAGGTCCGGCGGACTAAACTGTCCCCTCTCTTCATCAGCCTCATCAGCGATCCCTCCAGATGGGTAAGATCATACAAATATAGGCTGTTTCATATTTCCAAAACGATGTTCGTTAAGTGGACAGTGTTTTGTTATTTCGTAAATTTAAAAGGTGGGAGTGGTGGTTGTAGATTCATTTAAAATACCAATATTGGGGTGCCAGAATGCACACAGCATGGAATCAATCGTGGTAGGAAAATTGTTTTGTTTTTCGAGTGATAGAAAACATTTCGTTTTTTCAATTGTAGGTCCGCCAGGCTGCTTTCCAGTCCCTCGGTCGGTTTATTTCCACGTTTGCGAATCCCGCAGGCGCAGGGCTGTACTTCAAAGAAGACAAGTGTACTCCAGCAGGGAGGTAAGCAGCCTCTTGCAAACACCTTGTGTTTCTCAATACAGGGGAGTGTGATTGTACAGTATACTAATTGAAACACTGCTCCTGTTATTGGTTTATTTTACTGAGTTCCTTTCGATCTGCTCTTAAGTTTACATCATCTAAGAGTATGGATGGATCCCTTTCTTTTTGATATGCTCTGTGGCGTTTAATTACTAGTACTGGTTTTGCTTTTCAGGTCTGAAATCGCTGTTGAGGGCTCCACCTGCAGAGAACAAGACAAGAATCGCTGTGAAGTCTGGAAAGATGCACCCACTGCAGGCAGTGAGGCTGCACAGATCACCCCTAGCAACTGCACTGAAGAGTGGGGTGCTCAGCCAGCATCGCCCGCCCCCTGCAAAGCAGAGGAGCAGCGCTGTCTTCCAGCTGCCAGCGAGAACAGCAACAACAGTGCAGAAGCGTCTCCGGAGAGCAGCGAGGACACCTACAACTCCTTTAACTACTGGAGACCTCCGCTCCCAGACATCAGCCAGGACCTGGAGCTGCTGCAGCCCCAAGCCAAGGGGGAGAGGGAATCCGTCTGGAGCTCCGAGGGACCAGCTACCCGCAGAGAAATCCAGAAAGCTCTGGAGAGTTTGCAGCCTCACATGGATGACCCCGACGTGCAAGGTAATGATGAGAAGGAGGGCTCAGGGCACCTTCGCGATCTTCTCTGACGCCGCCTGTGTCTCGGTGGGCTGGCCTGACTCTCAATAAAGTGCTCTGTAAGTAAATGCCATGTGCGCATCATAAGACCTCGGGTCTCGGGCAGTTTAGCTGCCGGGTGATGCTTTGGATTTTTTTTAGCAATCAATGAGCTCTCTCTTTAAGTTGTGCAAAAAAACAATCCTATTATATAATGGCCTTTTTTATCATAATGGTTTTTTTTTTGGTTTTTTTTTGTTACCCTTTGCAGACCCCAGTTTGTGTTTGTCGATTCTCTGTGTGTTCATTTTCTGCAGTGTGCTACAGCTTGTATTTGAACCCTTCCTGTTGACTTTTACAGCACAGGTACAAGTCCTCTCCGCTGCCCTTAAAGCAGCCCAGCTGGACGCACACTCTGAAGAGGAGCTGCCAGAGGCTAGTCAGGATTCCTGTGGTACAACACAGCAGCAGCAGGAGCAGCAGGAGCAGCATGAGACTCCATTGCTAGCCTCCCCCTCAGATGGTGTGGACCCTTCAGACAGTGAAGCCCCACCAGTTTCAAACGTGGGTGTTGAGCCCCCTGTGAAGAAACCTCCCCTTGATTATGACCCTTATGATAATGTGAGTTCACTGAATGATGGGATGCAGTTCACAGTGGCTGTTCAGTGGAGAAATGCATATTCTTACATGAAATCCTTTCCTTTTCTTGCCACAGAGGATGATGCCCCAGCTGATTGAGAATGTGCAAGAGCTGCACATGGAGCAGGACCCTGATCTGCTGTTTGAAGAAGAGACATCCAAGCTTCAGGTGAGTTTCAGCACATTGGGAAATGACACATCCCAGCTGGTGCATGCCACTTGATTTAAAAAAAAAAAAAAAAAAAGTTTCAAATCTCCTTTCCTTTCCCTTGCTCAGAATGTCATCCCGCAGCAGCTGTTGGACCAGTACCTGTCAATGACAGACCCTGCCCGAGCCCAGACTGTGGACACTGAAATAGCCAAACACTGTGCCTTCAGCCTGCCAGGCGTGGCACTGACCCTGGGCCGACAGAACTGGCACTGCCTGAAGGATACCTACGAGACCCTGGCTACCGATGTGCAGGTACATTGCAGCCAGAAGTGATCAGCAGGAACCCTCTGAACCGTGCTGGATCTTAACACAGCTGTCTTTTGCCTTTGTGAAAACCAACCTCTCCCACAGTACCGGAGAGCCTCTTTCGTGTCTTTTTAGAGTCTCTCTTATCTTTTAAACTTTACAGAAATGTCAGGATTGTTCCTAGTTGTGTTATTTAAACCGGTATTTAAACATTTTAGATAATTGATCCCGTTACCTATATTGCTTCATAGTCAGGGGGTTTTAAACGAGAGCTATACTGAAGACTTTGATACAGATGTTTGTCAAAGAATTGTAATCCAATATAGTACTAACTTCTATAAACGTGCAATCACTGTCCGCTACGAAAGTGCATACATATGTGTAATAATGTTGCAGTGCCTCCTTACTGAGGGAATAATGCCATGAAAGTCCCCACGGTTTTCATAATGTGCTTGAATCGTTCCTTCGTAGTGGAAAGTGCGTCGAACCCTGGCCTTCTCAATCCACGAGCTGGCTGTGATTCTGGGAGAGCAGCTGACAGCTGCAGATCTCCTACCCATCTTCAACGGTTTCCTGAAAGACCTGGATGAGGTGCGGATCGGAGTCTTGAAACACCTCTACGATTTCCTCAAGGTAAGAGAAGCTGCTTTGTTACAATGCTAATGAACATGCACTCTGTGTGTGAGCGATATTGTAATAATGAAACTCTGTAATAAGCTGTAAGTTCTATTGATTTTTGTGGTTGGGATGCAAGCAAGCCAGGTGTGAATGCTTGCTTGTTTTTGGTGTTCATTTTCACTGGTTTGATTTCCAGCTGCTTCATGCTGATAAGAGGAGGGAGTACCTGTTCCAGCTGCAGGAGTTCATGGTGACTGATAACAGCCGCAACTGGAGGTTCAGATACGAGCTGGCAGAGTGAGGCAAACGATAGTTCTTTTCTGTTTATTTGATTTTTCTGCGACAGTGGTGCGATATGCAGTTTATGTAAGCTTTGAGCAGGGTTCCATTTTTTTGCATTGTGTCTTCATGTATTTTCTGTTCTGTGTTTTAACAGGCAGCTGATCCTGATCGTTGAGCTGTACAGCCACAATGACATATACGACTATCTGAGGCAAATTGCACTGACGCTGTGCTCTGATAAAGTCTCTGAAGTCCGATGGATCTCTTACAGGCTGGTAGGAGAGCTTTCTGTTATCGTTCTTGTTGTTTTAAATCTGCACGTTTCTCAAGTCTTGTAAATCTGTATGATCCAAAGCAGAAACCCATTCCTAAAGGGTGCAACGACTCCTCCCTTGTTAAATGTTGTCAAAACTGTTCTCTGACAGGTGGTGGAGATCTTGAGGAAGTTCTACATGAATGGGGCCAATGACCTGGGCTTGAACTTTCTCAATGAGCTCATAATGAGATTCTGCCATTGCCCCAAGTGGGTGGGAAGACAAGCTTTTGCCTTCATCTGTCAGGTGAGCCCCATGACAACTTTCACCATGTTCAGTAACTTGAACAAAAACCTGTATTGCATTCGACATTGTAATCACTGCTAGGCATCTGAACTCAATTTTAAAGTTCCTAGCCCTAGTGTAACAAATGTAAGACTCTTATTTGAGTGTGTAAACTCTGAATACTTGTAAGACAATGAAGGAAATACTTCCACGTGCTAACTACATCTTCTAGTGCAGCAAGTGATTGGACAGACTGGACAGTGGAGGAATCTGTCGTGATTTTAAGGGTAGCACTGTTCTGAATGTGGTGATAGAAACACTGCTGCTGCTGCTGCTGCTGCTCATCATCTCTCTTGTCTCGACTGCAGGCTGTGGTAGAAGAGGATTGCATGCCCATGGGCCAGTTTGCTCAGCACTTACTCCCCAGTCTTATTGCGCTGTCTGCAGACCCTGTGGCTAACGTCCGAGTGCTTGTAGCCAAGGCTTTGCGGCAGACTGTACTGGAGAAAGGTAAATACGCATGCAAAGGCAGCACTTCTAATATGTGAATTGTTAATGTATTCAACATCTGCTGTATTCGTAGAAGGCTTGCGTCCTCCTTGCATGCAGGTCGCATTGGCAATGAAAATGAAAAGAAAATTGTAAGCAAAGCAGGCTTACAATTTGAGCACGCTGGCCGACCACGTTTTATAACCAGAGCCGATTCCCTTGTGGTTTTAACTCCCAACACGTGCTCTCTTGTTTTGTGTTCCCCAGCGTACTTCAAGGATGCAGGTTGCCCCCATCAGGAGACTGTTGAAGAGACTGTGATAGCCCTGCAGGCTGACCGGGACAGGGATGTCCGGTTTTTCGCTAGTTTGGACCCATCAGTAAGCACAGAGGACACTGCTGCCTTAATTTAATGACACATCAATGGAGAAAAAAAACAAACAAATAGTACTCTGGAGCGAAGCCAGCACACAGTCTGAACATGCCACAGCGCTCGTGTGCCCTCTGCGCCCCAAAGGTGACAAGTTCAGAAGCCAGCACTGTGACTCGGGTGGGGTTGAGTTCATCCCGGGCTGTGTTCAGCAGGAGGGCTCCTCTCCTGTGGGACGGGGGTAGCAGTGGTCTGCCGCGCAGAGGTGAAAACCAATGCACACAGTATATATATTATATAGTAAAGTCTGTTGGAGAAGACGACACGGTAACCGCCGATGCTATTTCAGTAAATGGTGCTGCTCAGAAAGTGGGATTGCCTGATGTATTACAGTATAAGCATTTAATATAAAAAGAGTATTTATAAATAGTTTCAATGGTTTTCTTTTAAGCTTACTGTAATATATATTTTTTTATTTATGTTCTTTTATTTTTAGAAGAAAAGAAATAGATGTTTTAAAAAGAAAAGAAAGCAAACACTCAGGGCTCCACACAGTTCAGTTGCCCGTACATGACCAGGACATGTCTCGCTCTGTTCTCAAGTCACAGGACTTTTCGTAGCTGACACTGTGCTTGTCTCCTTTTCCTGTAACAGCTGCAGGACTTGAGCTTCAGCTGCAGTTCCCTACCGCCGTTGTGTGCAAATGGGCTTCTAAAACAGGAGACCACTGACCCACAAAATGTATTTAGGAGGTAGGCTAAGTATGATGTCGAGCAGATTAAACCCACAGCCACTCAGTCCAGCTCCATATATAACCACTACATGGTTTGGGTCGATTTCTTCCTGCTGTAAAACCACAGACACACATTTGTGTTTTTTTGTGCAAGTTAAAGGCTGCTCTGCCTTCAGCTGTGGAAGTAGAAAGCACTACGGTTTACTAAAGCGATCCATGCAGGAACCATACTGCCATGCTTTAAGTGTGATATTTAGAATAGCAGTGCCTTCACAGCCACCAAGAGGGCATTAGAGTACAACAATATATATATATATACACAGATACTGTGTTGGGTTTGTTATTCGGGGTGTGCCCGATGCCATCTGGCATTATGTTGGGATCGCAAATGGAGAAAACAGAGAAGTCTGAATCTGGGATATGCCCCCATGATTCAACCCATACAGGAGCTTGAAGTGGGCGTGGAGCTCTGTGAAGGGAGGAAAGGGCAGGCTGAACTGTACTGTCAGATAGCTGTGCAAAGAGCAGAACCCAGTAAACCCTGCTGGAGGATGGGAGAGGCACAGTGTGGTGGACTGTTCAATAGCCCAGCAAACAGACGAAAGGATGCGTTTGAGCCGGGGTGCTTGTGATGGGAGAGCAGCGGAACAAGACAGGTTGCAGGAGCAGCTTCGTGGGTAACGGGTGGACCAGTCAGTCTGGCTGAGTCAGCAGCAGTGTGGTTTCCCAGTGCCTGTCCATCTGATGATCCCTGCAGGACCAGCTTCACAGGTGGACAGGCACCTGAGGTTTGTCTCTGTTCCACGTCTGGGGCCGCACGTACTATGGCCAGTAGAGGGGGTGGGTAGTATTGGGGACTGTTGCACGTTTATTTAAAGGATTTTTCTATTTATTTTTCTTTGTAAAGGAAGGTTGGTGTATTGTGGGAGCATTGTGTATCGCCTTCAGCAAGCACTGGGTTGCATGTAGCGAGCGGGTAGATCTCAGTTAGAAGGGGCAGTTCTAAAGCCTGTGGGTTCATGTTTTCAGACCTCTGTTCATCTCATTCACAGATCACAATGTCGGAATGAGGCTAAGTCTCAGCAGTGTTTATTTGTCAGGGTCTCTGAACTTTTTAATGTTATAGAAATGTTTATAAATATTTTATGCAGAGTTTAATTTGTTTTTCTAAATGTACCTTGTTTATTGATTTTAAAATACTTTGTATACTAACTTTGCAGTTTTCAAAGCATTTAAAAATAATTGTCAATTTTTAACTTGATACATCTTTTTTTTAATTATAATTTTCTGTATTATTTTGATTAGCCTTCAATAAACATAAGTTTGGTAATGTCTGTGGAGGAAAATGTAGATTCAAAAATGTAATTACACAGGAAAGTGGGAAATGTTTATGCACAAGTAAATCATTTAAAATATTGAAACCACGTTTACCAATCACCAACAGTACACATTTTAATTAAAATCTTTTGCTGAAAATGAAATCTGATGGTTTTTATTTTTACTAATCCCTTCTATATAATAAATGCAGCCCCTCGTGCCACATCTGTAAAGATAATAACTGTAATAATGATATATTAGTCCAGTTCGTTCTCCTAATTGTTTAGGATTGAGAAGAGAAAAGGTAAGTACAAGATCCACAGAATGAAGGAGTTTGAAGAATCAAGTGAAGTATTAGGAAGCAACTGGACTTGTTTGCAGGCTTTGGAAGATCTGAATATTGCAAATTGAAATGTCTGAATGCATGCCAAGCCAAAATATCTTCCACTAAAGAACACGAGGACTGTAGCATATTACTGGTGCTAATAACAGCACAGCAAAGGAAGTGGATTTTATCAATAGTAAAATATGTTTCATGGGAATAGAGGCATTGCTACATTTGGAACAGGTGTACCAACAGACAAGATCTGGGGAGGGAAAAAAAACAACTTTATATACTTTTAAATAGAACGCATCAAAGTGTCATGTTTAATATTTTCAAGTAAATATGGGCACAGTTGAAAAATTATTAGAAAGTGGGGGAAAACAGGCGGATTTAACTAAACTAATTCATAATAAAGTAATTACTGTACGTTGCAAAAGCGTAAGTAAAAACTCGTGGAGTTTACAAGAACACTAAAGAAAGGGAAAACATTTGAACAGGTTAGCGCTTAACTGAACTACAGAACCATGCATCCAAAAAGAACGTGCATCTTCTGCCCCTCCAGTTACCACCTCCAGCAGAATAATAAACGCTGCATACATTATCTATATAAACTGGAGCCTGTCCTAATAAGTGTTGCAATCGGTTAGTATTTCAGATGCAAATCACTCCACTTTCGAATCACAGGCACGCTATTGTGTGTGTTCCAGTTCCTAACTCCTGATTCCACGAGTCGATTTGGAAGTGTGTGTGCGTGCTCGTTTCCTAGGAGCTTTGCATTCCAAACAGAGGATAAAGAAAGGTGTGCGGTGAGCTCCATGAGTTGCACGGTTTCTCAGCTTTACTTATTTGGTATTTGTTCGGTATAAATGAAGCTGTTTTAGTGCAATACGATGACAAGCCTTGCAGCATCAACCAGGATATCGATCAGCAGAGGCTGCAGAAGGCGAGTGAGGAGGAAGTCGGGTAAGACCGGCCCGAGCCCCCAGCAGTACAGTCTGTATACGAGATTCCAGGATACCGGGGAGTTGTTTAAAGTACCCCACTGTCGCGGCCAGACGCTTATAGGGGAGCTCAAAGACTCCCTGGAGCTGGTGGCCGGCATCCCCTCCAATTTGCAAAGGCTTTCCACCTGGACGAAGGTAATTCACTGCACATGATTAAATACTATTAAAAGAAAAAAAAATGCAAAATCTGCAACTGTTTAAGAGCGGAAAAACAATTAGAAAGGTCCTAATTAAGCAAACGATCAGTTCAATGAAGGGTCTAGTTCAGTAACTGGGAGCTCGGTTGGAATGAAAACCAGCAGACACTGGGGGTCCCAGCACCCGGGATGGGAAGCGCTGCTCCGGGCGATCATGTCGGGTACTGTCAGCTCACACATGCCAGCTCCCGGGGACTTCATCCTGGAGAAGACACTCGATTTGAGACCTGCTGCCAAGCAGAAGCCGGATTGGCACGCCTTGTTCGCCCGGTCCAACGTGAACAGTAGCTGGTGTTGAGACTTGCTTTAATTATTATTCTTAGCAGACCCCCTTATCCAGGGCGACTTACAATTGTCACAAGATATCACATTATTTTTACATACAATTACCCATTTATACAGTTGGGTTTTTACTGGAGCAATCTAGGTAAAGTACCTTGCTCAAGCGTACAGCAGCAGTGTCCCCCACCTGGGATTGAACCCATGACCCTCCGGTCCAGTCCAGAGCCCTAACCACTACTCCACACTGCTGCCCTTTAAGACGCGTTCACGCTTTTGCCAGCTGGTCCCCATAATTCCGGGACATACAGACGCCCTTTTCTAAACGGCAAATGAATTGATTTTATTGAGCGTGTGTAGTCAGTATGAATTGCGTGAACTGTCTCTAAAGGAATTGAATTGTTTCGCTAACGAGTTACCTAAACTATCACACACACCTGTCCGTACGGATCGCTTCCATCAATCAGACCTATACAGCCTGCTGATTTGCTGTATTTGTCTGATTGGGGCGGGACTGTGTGAAACAGGAAGGAGTATTAAAAAAATAGACCCTAAACGACACAATGTTTAACAAGAAAGAGTGCGGGTTATATAATATAGCTATCTATCTATCTATCTAGATAGACAGATAGACAGATAGATAGATAGATTATGAGGCCAATTTTACAAGCCTCGTCCACACACGTACGCGCGTTCGTTATGATGTAGCTAAGGTGACCTGATTTCATTAAACTGAGACAGTATGGAAATATTGTGAATAACTTCCATCGTCCAAGCTACGGGGAAGATCCAGGGTTTGTATTTTCACTTTGGCCATGTTAGATCGAATATTGGAAGTGAATGCAAAACTTTTTTTTTTGTGAATAAATTGTGTTATTGTCTTTGTAATTTTAATTTCTACACAAGTATAGTTATTACATTACACAGTATCAATTCAATAGTATACAACTGGACTGCTCGACTGATGCTGCTGTGTGTGATGTGAGCGGTGACTTGGTACCTGTCCTCTGGGTGCGGGGTAATTCACACAGCATTGACTGCGCAGGTGAGGCATGGTGTGTCGAGTTGGGAGAGTCATAATCGCAGGACAAATGACCAAATACTTCGTGTTGACTCTTGTTTCCCTGGCAACCAGTGTACACTTCTTCTTAATCACCGTTATTATTTTACTTGTGCGCTTTCAGAACCCCGGGATCACCCGCCCCACGCCCCGACCCGCCCCGACACGCCCCGACAAGTCACCTATATTTCCATGAACAAAGTTACGCTTTCTCCTACGCGGGTCGGGTCTTGCAGTTTTTAACATTACCTCTCTCTCTCTCTCTCGACTCGAGGCGACCTGCCGAACAGCTCCACGGTGTGTTTCAATGACATCGTCCCGGGAGCGGTGATTACACTGCGGGTGTGGCACTATGACGGCTGGATGAGGCTGGTGAAGGCGGCGGTGGAGGGAGATGTTGAAAAGGTATCTTACCTCATATCATCATTAGACCTGCAGCACCTGCCAACGCAGAATGGCTCAATCGTGCTCTCAATACAGCTAAATACAGTGTGGGAGAAAAAAGTGAAGCTGAACTCTTGGGGGGTGGGTGAGGTGACCTTGACACACAGAAGTCTGTTCTTGGGTGTGAACAGACTTCTGTTACAGTACAGTATCCTTGCCACAGTGACTCAGGGACAGCCTACATTTTAAGAATGTATTATTTGTTCTAAAAAATTAAATATATATATATATATTTTTTATGAAAAGTCACCCAAATTGTTTTAATTTTCTGTTTCTGCCTGACAGCTGAAGGCTGCGGGAGTGACAGCAGCGGACTGTTCGTATTCCACTCCTAACTCGTTGCGAATGAACGCGGTGCAGAGAGCTGTGTGGGTCTCTCAGAGGGCGTCCTGCGCTCTGTACATCAGCGCACACAGAGGACACCACGGAGCAGTGTGCTTCCTCCTGCAGAACGGTACCAGACTGGCTTCCTCCAAGCAACGATTGAGGCCCTCCGCGTCCAGGGAGGGTCCTTAAGGGCCCCGCTGTCGCTGGCAGTTCGGATTACCATCTGGCTCCATGTTCACTGGGACAGTTTGAGAGAGTTGAGGCTTTTCAACCCGTCTCAGGTACTTTTCATGTACAGATGAACCCGTTTTATATCACCTCACTTAATATCATACCCTGTTTATTATCACGATTTTTGAAAAAGCACTCGCCATGCATCATAGGTCCTTTGAGAAATGACGGCTGCACGGCAATCGTGATATAAAGCAGGTTCATCTGTATTTCTTTTTTTTAAGAGTAAACTACACTTACCAGAATGCATTGGGGTGGGAGTTAAAAAGCCTGAGCTGTCCCAAACTGCCCCGGTGAGCATGAACTCGCATGGTAACCCTAACTGGCAGCGGCAATATCAGCTCCCCGATGGGAGCACCCTTCAGGGGTTGTGGGAGCAGTTCAGTCTCCCCGATGGGAGCACCCTTCAGGGGTTGTGGGAGCAGTTCAGTCTCCCCGATGGGAGCACCCTTCAGGGGTTGTGGGAGCAGTTCAGTCTCCTTGATGCTTCCAGGAGAGAAGTTCCTCATTTCACTTCATGTCACTAACGACCTGTTCCAGATTCGAACCCAGAGCTGAAAGACTAGGGTGTTCAACCACCTGGTCCCCCTGATTAGGTTTATTGTTTTTTCTCCCTTTCTATGTGAACTTCGCACTGGATCAGAATCTCCGTCCTGCCACCTCGTGCTGGGAAACCCCTGCCCGCTGCTAACTTTGCTATCTCGTTTCTTTTTCAGGTGCCGACGTGAGACTCAAGACTCCTCTGGGCCTGACTGCCCTCCACGTTGCAGCAGCCTGGGGCCGCAGCCAGTGCATCGACGAGCTCCTCAAGCACGGGGCCGATATCTTCAGTGAGGACCGGCAGGGGGCGACGGCGATGGACTATGCTGCCCGGCATGGCCAGAAGACCAGCATACGACAGCTGCACATGTTCAAGTGGAAGCTGAGATCATCCGCAGGAAGAACCAAGAGCCTTCCAGACCCGGAAGAGTACTCTGAGAACCAGAAGAACCAGAAGAGCCCGGAAGAGCGCTCTGAGAACCAGAAGAACCAGAAGAGCCCGGAAGAGCGCTCTGAGAACCAGAAGAGCCCAGAAGAGCCCAGAAGAGCGCTCTGAAAACCAGAAGAACCAGAAGAGCCCGGAAGAGCGCTCTGAGAACCAGAAGAACCAGAAGAGCCCAGAAGAGCGCTCTGAGAACCAGAAGAGCCCAGAAGAGCGCTCTGAGAACCAGAAGAACCAGAAGAGCCCGGAAGAGCGCTCTGAGAACCAGAAGAACCAGAAGAGCCTGTGCACCTTTCCAAAGAAGCGCTTCGGCATTCTGAAAAGCATCCCCGCTTGAAACACAAGTCAATACAACTCACAAATTACAGGCAAATCAATGACATGCACGTGGCAGGATCCCGCTACACACAACAGCACCTCTGCTGGGACAGCTGTTGCGTGGTCATTCTGAGCCAGCTGTTGCGTGGTCATTCTTAGCCAGCTGTTGCGTGGTCATTCTGGGGGGGGGGTATTCAGAGCCGTGTGTATTAAGCATGCTTGAGCATCGATTCATGCATGTCCAGTCTGCATATTCAATGCCAGGCCTGTCTCAGTCTGTGGTGAGCACACAGCGTAGTGACCCAGTGTGGGGGGAGGGCACAGACTGTGTTGTTGAAGACTCACCTGGACTTTTCATTAACATGACAGGGCTCTTCTGCATTATTTCAATACAGGGCTGTAGGATTTATAATGCATGATGTCTCTGAATGTCCCCTAATTGTTTCCAGCCGTGTATTTTAATTTCTTTCATTTTTTTATATCTGTATTCCACTGACTGGTTTATCTTTTTGCTGTGTTTTTTTTACAGAAAGTATTAATAATACACATTTTAAACCCCCAGGGATACAGTAAATGGGGGAAAATGGAAGAAAAAACCACTTATGTCATTTATGTCTAAATAAATAAATACCAGCAATACGCAATGGCTCCTTCTTTTTATGTTTCCATTCTGGCAGTGTGTCGCACTGAAAACTTATCCTGATTCTTTGATCTGTATTTCTGTTCACATTTTCTGAGATTTTGTTTGGTATCTATGTTTAAAATATTTGATTAAATACATTAGACCTGAGTGTTGCGTTTCTTTTGTGCATCAGTGTACATCATTTTCTAAAAAGAAATAAATACAAAATAAAGTTTAGTTTGAAGCAGCAGTGTGGAGTAGTGGTTAGGGCTCTGGACTCTTGACCGGAGGGTTGTGGGTTCAATCCTTGGTAGGGGACACTGCTGCTGTACTCTTGAGCAAGGTACTTTACCTAAAATTGCTCCAGTAAAAACCCAACTGTATAAATGGGTAATTGTATGTAAAAATAATATGATATCTTGTAACAATTGTAAGTTGCCCTGGATAAGGGCGTCTACTAAGAAATAAATAATAATAATAATAATAAAGTGAAGCTGATAAACGAAGTTAGGTAGAGAAATGTTTTGGGCTCGTGCCTTCATCAGTACCAGCACACTGGTGAAAGCTGTGTCCAAAACCTACTTTCTTACAAGGGTTACCTCATATTGTGATTGAGTGTTTGTAAGGTATGGCTTTTTTTTTTTTTTTTTTTGTCAGTCACAGTAGGATGAGAAAGTAGCCGTACCCTCTCTGTAGACTCACCCTCATGACGTCTTCCAAACTAGCAACATTGGGGGGGTGGGGGTACTGCCTCTACCGCGCCTCCTTCCCTGCATTCCACAAAATTGTTTTTCAGTTCTAAGAAGCCCTGCAAGATCATTAGGATAATACCCCACCCAGAACAGGGCAGGTCTGTTTGGTTAGGAGCGTTATAAAAGAAGAGGGCGAGGTGGCAGCTGGAGTGCAAGCAAGCTTTAGCTTCATCAGAGACACGCATACGCAATATCTGGAAGCAGGCTATTGAAACGCAGGGCGATATGGCTTTACTAGGTGAGTACAACATAGAAACTGGATTCTGGAAACTGGATTTTAAATAGTTTTTTTTCAGCAGTGCACAGAACTGCTTTATTTGTATTTACTGGACTAGTTTGTTGGGGCAGCATGTGTCTATCATATTGTACTGCGTCTGCATAGTTGCAATGTTGTTTTTATATTAGCACGCTGGGTTATAAACAGTGGAGTGTTGTAATAAGATGCTACAATAATTCATTAGTGATGCATGTTTCTGTCCAGTATTGATGAATACAAAACAAACTCTCTTCTAGTCTTTACATGGAGACATGATGACCTCATATGAGCATGGCAATTTTTTCCCATATAAAGTGTGCAAAATGTCTTTTTTTCTTCTTCAATATTTCATGTATGAAAGGGTTAAATCCCTTTTCCGAATCTAGAATTCTACTCCTGCATTCAACTGCAAAACAGCGGGCAATGTAACCTTTCTTTTCCCACCTCATCAAAAGTGAGGAGCGTTGAATTTGACTTTGAGGAAAACAACGCGTCTCATCACACCAGGGGGGTCAGCAGTAGGAGCCCGATACTGAGGAGAGGCCAGCCCTTCACCATCACTCTGCACTTGAACAGGACCTTCCAGGAGCGAAGCGACACCTTGGACTTAATCGCTGAAACAGGTACAGCACACCTTCCTGTGGAGCACCACGTACAAGAGATAGTGATGGAGCTTTTACAGCTCATTACTGGACAGGCTTGAGTTTTATGTTTCATGGTTATGCGCACACGCACACACATGCTTTTTTTTCCATTCTGTCTTGTTCCTTCCAAAAACTACAGACTGTCCACCATTCACCTCTGTATTTTATAGAGCACATTGACCCACATACAGTATATACCTGCTGTAGAGTTTAAAGTAAGCCCTTTGTCGGTGGGTGAATTGCAGCTGTGGGATTTTGCACTGTAATTTAGTGACCTCTGGTTTTAATCTTGGTAGACACCGTTTTTAGGCTTTCTGGTGCCTTTGGAACCTTCTCATCCTGCCATGCTTTCTGAATCTACAGAGTCCAAGCTTGTCACTGCTCTACCTTCTCATCCTGCCATGCTTTCTGAATCTACAGAGTCCAAGCTTGTCACTGCTCTACCTTCTCATCCTGCCATGCTTTCTGAATCTACAGAGTCCAAGCTTCTCACTGCTCTACCTTCTCATCCTGCCATGCTTTCTGAATCTACAGAGTCCAAGCTTGTCACTGCTCTACCTTCTCATCCTGCCATGCTTTCTGAATCTACAGAGTCCAAGCTTGTCACTGCTCTACCTTCTCATCCTGCCATGCTTTCTGAATCTACAGAGTCCAAGCTTGTCACTGCTCTACCTTCTCATCCTGCCATGCTTTCTGAATCTACAGAGTCCAAGCTTGTCACTGCTCTACCTTCTCATCCTGCCATGCTTTCTGAATCTACAGAGTCCAAGCTTGTCACTGCTCTACCTTCTCATCCTGCTATGCTTTCTGAATCTACAGAGTCCAAGCTTGTCACTGCTCTACCTTCTCATCCTGCCATGCTTTCTGAATCTACAGAGTCCAAGCTTGTCACTGCTCTACCTTCTCATCCTGCCATGCTTTCTGAATCTACAGAGTCCAAGCTTGTCACTGCTCTACCTTCTCATCCTGCCATGCTTTCTTGTGTCTCCTTCGTTTAGGACCATCCCCGTCCGAAGCCTCTGGAACTAGAGCAGTGTTCAGAGTGTCCGGTCCTCCAGTCAAGAGCTCATGGAGCGCAGCTGTGCAGAACAGTTCCTCCTCCTCAGTGACACTGTCTGTCACCTCCCCTGCCAACGCCAGCATCGGCAAATACTCCTTAAAGATACAGGCCGCCAAAGGAACTCCCCAGACCTCAGCGCTAGGAGAGTTCATCCTGCTCTTTAATCCGTGGTGTGCAGGTGAAACAAAGTCTCCTTCTATTAGAGGTGCCACGAGGAACATGTTTAGTTCTGTGTTCAGGGATAACTGTAACAGAAGGGCATCTACAAAGGGCATTCGACAATCTACAGTGGTCTGATCCTTTTGACATATTTTGACTTACCAATGGTGTTACTATGGCATGACCAAATGCACAGTGCTGTAATCCATTTCAGTACCACACTAGTGTTCTAGTGTGAGCTCCACTGTGAGATGTTTGTGTTTCCACTGCTAGTAGTGCTAAGGTTTCATCAGGATGTTTTAAGAAAGTTTGTAATTAATAAAGTTTCCCATCAATAAACAGGGTGGTGTCCTGTGATGCGTGAGACCCTAATAAACTCTTCATTTGTGACCTGCAGCGGATTCTGTCTTTCTGGCCAATGAGGATGAGCGGCAGGAGTACGTCATGAATGAGCACGGCTTTGTGTATCAAGGCACTTCAGAGCATATTGAGGCAACGCCGTGGGACTTTGGACAGGTATGAGCTGCAGTGGTTATGCCAAACCACGAGGGACACCAGAAATGCTGGTTTCACTTTTAAATGCAGAAAACTTCATGTTTCTAGGTATTTCCCAACTGGCTAGTTTCAAGCACCTGAACACAGGCCTCCAGCCTGTTTTGTGAAAAAAAACAAAACAAAAAAAAAATAGAAAGAATGGCCACTGTTTTAGATCATTAAAATAGACCCTGTGATGATCAAGCAAACAGCACTGTTTTTATTAGGTATGTATCAAATTCAGCAAAACGCTTTCTTTCTTGACAAAGTAGATAGAACACCATTTACATGTGAATTGAAACGAGGAACCTGGAAGTTGTAAGGTGTTGCAGAAGCTGTGTGGGTGGATTACATTTTTTCACAAGGGCATCAGGGCTAAGATAACACGATGCAATCGTGAAAGAATGTACAGCACAATGACAGACAGACCCGCACACAAAGAGCATGAATCACTATCCTAAGGGTTCTCAAACTGCCACACAGGGAAGCGTATAGGGCATAACCCTTTGCATGTGCAGGCTTGATGAACGCTTGATGTAAGCCAGCATTCTGTCACCGTTTCCATTGAGAAGAAGAGGCTTGTCATTGAATCACTGTGAGAGATCCCAGGCTTCTCTTACACCTGTTTGAGCCAGGAGCTGACCCTGTCAGTCTAATAAATCAGAACAAGCTGGGGTGCTGCTGATGTACAGCAGTCTGAGCTCCATGATGAAGGAGGGTGTTGCTGTGTGCATGACAGATCAGCAGCGTAGCGTTCGCGTAGCGAACATTTTTACAAAGCTATTTTTGCCAGAATTAAGTGGAAACTACATATACACCAAACCAGCCAATTGCTGTGCCCCTGATTCCTCAGCACGGCGCCCTGCAGTCCAGCATCACACAGTACCTTCTTCTTTTTTTCTTTTATTAGTTTGAGGCAGATATTGTGCACATATGTCTGGAGCTGTTAGAGGTCAGCCCCAAACACAGAAAAAACCCGGGCCTGGACTGCTCAAGAAGGAGCGACCCGACCTACGTGGGCAGGGTGGTGAGTGCAATGGTGAGTAGCCTTTTCAGCGATACAAACTAAAGTACTTTTTATTGTTTTGTTTGGATTTATCTTGGATAAATGGTTTCCTGCATTATTGTACAATGCTTCTGTTTATATATATATATATATATATATATATATATATTTATTTAGTATTTTCTCATGATGAATGTTGCCGATCAGTTCAGATTTAAACAGTTCCCCTGTGCTCCCCAACCCCCCCCCCCCCCCCCCCCCCCGCGCAGGTGAACTGTGTCGATGACAGAGGGATTATTAACGGACGATGGGACGGGATGTACTACGATGGCGTCTCTCCCTCCCGGTGGAACGGCAGCGTGGATATCCTTCGGAGGTGGTTCAGCTGTGGCTGCCAGCCGGTCAGCTACGGGCAGTGCTGGGTCTTCGCTGCGGTCATGTGCACTGGTAAACATGAGAGGATGTACCATTGCTTTAATATCGCAGGGGTGTGTTCAGGGCAGGTCCACCTGCATCTGGAACACTGAGACTGATTGCCATCTTAGAACAGGGAGGAGATGCTGAGTCAGTGAATTACAATATTCACTCATCTACAAAAAAACCTGCATCACTGTTAACTATCCACACTGAAGCGTGTTTGCATCACTGTTAACTATCCACACTGAAGCGTGTTTGCATCACTGTTAACTATCCACACTGAAGTGTGTTTGCATCACTGTTAACTATCCACACTGAAGTGTGTTGCATCACTGTTAACTATCCACACTGAAGCGTGTTTGCATCACTGTTAACTATCCACACTGAAGCATGTTTGCATCACTGTTAACTATCCACACTGAAGCGTGTTTGCATCACTGTTAACTATCCACACTGAAGTGTGTTTGCATCACTGTTAACTATCCACACTGAAGCGCGTTTGCATCACTGTTAACTATGCACACTGAAGCGCGTTTGCATCACTGTTAACTATCCACACTGAAGTGTGTTTGCATAATGTTGGCTCACTTGTCAATACTTACCGGATGTCAGGGCTGTCGTACATTTGCATGCCAGTAAGTCTGTACCGTTACACAGCGTGCCTTGGGTGGGTGGGGGAGGATCTCCTAGTGCTTGTATGTAATATCATGGCAGTGAGCTCCGCTCTTTAGATGCTCATGGATTTCTTTGTTTTCAGTAATGAGGTGCTTGGGGATTCCAACACGCCCGGTCACAAACTACGATTCCGCCCATGACACGGACGGTAATCTGACTATTGATGAGTTCTACACTCTGAGATACGGAATGAAAGTGAAGGAATCTAATGACAGCATGTGGTGAGTGTCACTACCCTTCATAAAGGTAGTAAAAGCACAGCAAAGCATGGTACTTCTGCGAACACAAAAATAACCCTATTGTAGATGTGCCTGGAACCTAACTTACACATTGGGAGGGATACGTTTTCAAAGAGGGGTGGCGACCGCGCCCCGCGGGTTCAGCTGTGATGTGACACGTAACATTCATGGATTTGCTGTCTCTCCCTTCAGCTCACAGCCTCCTCACAGTTTATTACATAAGCTACAGGGCCAGACTCCACTGGGAATCTCCAGCACACTCTCCGTGTTTCTTTCTGAGTTGTAATGTGTTTGAGTTGAGGCCAGCTGTTTGTACTAACCCCACCCCCTACACACCCACACACACACACCCCTCCACACACACACACACACACACTGTGCAAATGTTCCAATCCCAAACTCTGCCGTGTCTCTCCAGGAACTTCCATGTGTGGGTGGAGTCCTGGATGACCCGTCCAGATTTACCAGCCGGATACGACGGCTGGCAAGTGCTGGACCCCACTCCCCAGGAGAAGAGTGAAGGTACCAGTCCACAAGATTTGTATTTGATTATGGATTCGCTCCTCACAGTACCAGTGGTGCCTAATGGGGTGGTGGATTTCTCTGCATTAGTTTAAAGACATTACCCCTTCTTCAAAGGCACTACCGAATGTATAGTTTTATCGCTGAAAACATTTTAATAGGATCAGCTGAATATAGTTATAAAACAAAATCAGTTAACTTATAGCACTGAAAATTGAAAGTTTGAATCTTACTGTTGGATAACATTTATTTGATTTTTTTTTTTTTTAATAACTAAAAAAAACTTCTAAATCGCTGCGTCATAAATAATTAGAAACTAAAGTAGACATAATGAATAATCACAAGACCGGACAAAATATTCGCTTGCTTAACACAGTGACCAATGAGATGATTTGCACAATGATGATAAGAGTTGCAACCCTTGTGAATGCTGCTTCTCCAGGTGTGCACTGCTGTGGTCCTGCCCCAGTCAAAGCCATCCTGGAGGGAGACACAGACCTGAAGTACGACGTCGCCTTTGTGTTTGCGGAGGTCAATGCTGACAAGGTGTGCTGGGTCGTCAAGCCTGATGGGACGATGATCCGGGACAGCTCTGACATCAAAACTATTGGGAAGAACATCAGCACCAAGGCTGTGGGAAGTACTGAACGAGAGGACATCACCAATCTGTACAAATACCCAGAAGGTGTGTGGAAGGTCTCACTGCACATTCGGGATCGTTAAACCTGTTAAGGTTTTGGCTTTGTGTTCGTGCACACCCCTTTTGCGTATATCCTTACATTAAAGCAAGCAAAGCTAACAGAATAACTGTGGGAAGTCTTCCCTAACTTGAATGACCGTTCAGAGATCTCACGTTTTACTATACTGTATGAGGGTGTGGAATGGGTTAACTAGTCCTGTTGATGTCGATGCACATGGATCCTTTAAGATGGGCTGGATGGCCTCCTCTCGTTCATACCTTTTCTTATGCTCTTGCTGTTTGTTTTTTGCTTAGGGTCTGTGAAGGAGAGAGCTGTGTTCGAGAAGGCTATTCAAAGAGGTAGCCGGATCTTAAAGAATATGCTTAAGCATTCAGACTCGTATCAAATCACCAAGGGGGTGCAGCTGAATTTTGTTCAAGAAACCCACGCTGTGAGCGGTAAAGAAATCGCTGTGACCCTCGTCATATTCAACAACAGTGAAACCCCCAAGAGCCTGACCCTCAACCTCAACGCCCAGGTCATGCTGTACACCGGGAGACCTGCCTGTCAAATCTGGAGCAGAAGAGTAACGACAAAGATCGGTCCCAATACAGGTACGGTTCTGTGTGTTAGAAATGCTCAGTGTTATATCATGTTGAACTGCAGTAACAGCCTTTACACATGCTTCAGAAACACTGAACATATGGGGACACTTTAGTTTAGGTATCTGTTATAAGTGTATCCATTTGAATTTCTCTTCACAGATTCAAAACTGTTCAGACTTTGCTCCTCTAGGGTTTGCCAGTTAACATTCTTCATATAAAGGGTTGTGTCACCGGTAATGAATCTGCCTCCAAAGACCGTAACTAGATTGCCCTCTAGTGACCACTAGTGGAATTCTGTGAAGTGTAATCTGGAAGCTGTTGTGTAGTGAGGTGTGTTCTCTGCAGATGAAAGGCGTGTAAGTCTTTGTATTGGTATCATTGTGCTTTCAGAGACGGAATTCCCTGTCAGTATTGCCTACTCTCAGTACGGCAGAGTCCTGCGTAACAATAACACCGTCAAGCTGACTGCCATCGCCGTGGAAGACAGCGGCAGCCGTGAGATGAGTTTCACAGAAAAGAACGTCGTGGTTTCCAGTCCCGAGCTCCTGCTGCAGGTGGGTGTTTCATGTTTTTCAGATCTTAAGTTGCTATGTTACTGGTGTTACTGGACTGTGGGCCCTGCTTCTTGCAAAATGATCCGCTCCAGACAATGTTTTGCATCATCTACAATTTTAGGATTGAGACATAATACAAAATAAAAAGAATCTATATGAACATCATTTTGTTCTTATATTTAACATCATGTAATCAAAGAAACTACAAAACAATATCGCAAAAGTCTACCGGAAGCCATAATAGTAGTACAGGATTTCATATTAGATTTTGAAATTGTTGTCAGTTTTCCGTTAAGTATATGGAAATCTACAAAGTAGTATGTAATTCAATATGTTAACATTATTCAGGTTTCCTTAGACTTCATGAAGCAAGGTTTGTTAATTATATAGGGTGATGCAAAACTTTTGACCATAGCTGTACAAGGAGCCGTGCCTAGAAAAACTGACACTGCTTAATGTTTCCCAATGCTTCTTCTTTCTTTGTCGTGTTTGACAGGTGAGCGGAGATCCTGTCCAGTACCAGCCCATGATGGCTGAGGTAACATTCTTCAACCCCTTGCTTGAGCCCTTGACTGACTGCACCATGTCTCTGACTGGGAGCGGCCTTCTGTTCAAAACCATCGACACTTGGTAAGTAAACCAGCGGGGTTATCATTGGTGTTCACTGGTGCTGTTTCTCATTTGTCACTGTGCAGTTACGTTGCGGATTGACCCAAAGTATTCGCTCAGTAGGAATGCTGTATTAAAGTTAGATTAACAGTAAGCATTACAGAAAAGGTAAGAGGTGTGCATATCTGCCAGTTCCAGAGATGCAACGTGAAGCAGTCTTCTCTTCTTCCTCTGCTCTAACATCACACTCCGGCTGTGCTCCATGTATACCTCAGCTGTTTCCATCTTTTTCTTCTGTAAGCACGTTTCTTTCATTGTAACAGTTCTCTCGGTTTTAACATGTGCCTGTTTTATGTTCTCCTCCCCCTGTTTCATGAGGCGGCCCCTCCTCATGCTGACAGTCCAGACACTCACTCACACATACTCTGCAAACAGACATTTCAATGCAAAGTTCAGACAGCCTTCATATGACCTAGTCTACGTATCTCCTTCTCAATAACTTCCCCTTCCTGCTCAGGTTTATTTTTACATAGCAGAATGTCACAGAAAATTCTCGTCTTGACCACATCCTAATACAACCTTGAGTTAAAAAAAAAACACGCAAACAAGTGATGCTGGAATAGCAACACAGAAAATGACAATCAATATTTAATCTCGCAACACCTCCAAATACTGTAGCTAGATTGCCCTCTAGCGGCCACACAGGAATGGAAGAAATCATAAAGGAAAGCAGTGAAAGGTTTTAATATTTCATTTATGAGGGAGTTTGTGTTTCAATTGACTGATAGTGTGGAGATGTCCGGAGCAGGACAGCTTCAGTTTTTCTTCTCAGCCTACAACCAATAGCAAAGAGGACACACACACAACCAACTCAATGAACCCAAATCACAGGATGCAGAGCATTGGTACAGAAGGTATAGCTCAACACTAGACTGCAGACAGACTGGGTGGAGCAGGCTTATTACAAGCAGAGAGAGAAAGAGAAAATGTATCTGCCTGCCTTGACCACATCCTGTGTGATTCTAACCTGCCTGTCTCTGTCCTGTTGTCAGCGTGGGCACTCTGGGTCCTCAGCTCAGGGTCAGACTGCAGATCCCCTTCACTCCCACCAAGACCGGCTCCAGGATGCTAACCGTGGGCTTCAACAGCGACCAGTTCTGCGATATCAAAGCCTACACCAGCGTGACCATTAACCCACCTAAATAATGACAGAGCAGCGCTCTACAGGGTGTGCGCTCGCCCCTGCAGCACACCAGCAAGTGTTAGTGCACATGTGAAGCAGCCGAGACAGGGTCAGGAGGTGGGGATCACAACAATCAGCAAGGGCACATTCCCGGCTCGGCTTGTCCATACCTTTTTATATTTATTTAATAACAGCTTACTCTCAGAAAGACAGTGTTAACAGATACTGACACTGTCGCTTCAGTGTTTCATACATGCTGTGTTAGATCCGAGGTCTGTCTGGATCATCTTTTACTTTTGTGTACAGAAATGTATTCTACACTGATCAGTATTGTTTTATTTCAAGATACAGAGAAACCAAAGGGATCTTTTCTTTATTATGCATGTTTTTTTCCTAATTCTTGTAATACATTGCAGAATTGTTGCATATAGCAATTAACATTCAAATATGTTGGATGGTTGGATTCGAACCAGAGACTATATGTATTTTAGCACAGGTATCCTGTATGCTGGGCCAACATAGAGTAGTGTTTAGAGTAATATACACAATGAACCACTAGAGGGCGTACTGTTCACACACATTTAGGTCATAGTTTTATAAGTCATACTGTACCAAGTTCGATATCTACTTTTTCACACATGAGATTTGAGCAGCCGTCAAATCAGAACACCTTTCACACATATAGCCTGTTAGGGATTACTAATTAAGATTGCTAATAGGCTGCATACATCACACAGGGAGATTTCTTTACCCTTCATGTTATAGGGACCAAACCAAATATTATTATTATTATTATTTATTTCTTAGCAGACGTCCTTATCCAGGGCGACTTACAATTGTTACAAGATATCACATTATACATTATTTCGCATTATACAGATATCACATTATTTATTTTTTTTACATACAATTACCCATTTATACAGTTGGGTTTTTACTGGAGCAATCTAGGCAAAGTACCTTGCTCAAGGGTACAGCAGCAGTGTCCCCCACTGGGGATTGAACCCACAACCCTCCGGTCAAGAGTCCAGAGCCCTAACCATTACTCCACACTGCTGTAAAATGTCCAAATAAACTTCTTGGGTAAAGAAAGGAAGCATAGCCACTTCACTGAGGTGGATAATATGTATGTTGTATTGTTATGTCAGTAATAAAGATATGTGCGTCCTGCGCTGATGGGAAAGTATTTCAGACTGTCAGTGTGATCCCTGTTTGTTTCACACTGGATATGAAAATGAAGTTCTGTTAATTATCTGTGTTGTGTGTATTAAATTCCTGTTGAATAGCGCAGCCTTGTATGGTGTCATTTATGTACGGTGGAAGTGAAGACGCTGGCAGTGCACAGCGTTTCCTCTGAACCTTGCGGACCCGCCCCATATGGGAATCAAAGGCAAGCACTTAGCTGTGAAGAAAATAGCTTTACTAACTGACCCTAGTGTCTGTGTTTGGAGTCACACGAGGTCATGGTGCCAGCGTGAGAACATTAACAGGGCAGCATCACTGGTAAGGCTTGTTACCGTCAGGGAGAGACTCAGACACAAGAAGCTGCAGGTTAAGCACTATTGCACACTGTAATTAACAACAACTAACAAACAAGCAAATAAACAGGCACGAGGGCCAAAACAAAAGGTTCAGGCAAAACACACAAAAAGATAATGAAAAGCACAGCACAGCACAGCACACAATACAGTTGAGCACAGCACACAACACACAGCACAGCTGAGCACACAGCACAACACACAACACAGCTGAGCACAGCACACAGTACACAACACAGCTGAGCACAGCACACAACACAGCTGAGCAGAGCACAGCACAGCACACAACACACAACAGCTGAGCACACAACACAGCTGCGCACACAGCACAGCACACAACACAGCTGAGCAGAGCACAGCACACAACACAGCTGTGCACAAGGCACAGCACACAACACAACACAGCTGAGCACACAGCACAGCACACAACACAGCTGAGCAGAGCACAGCACACAACACAGCTGAGCAGAGCACAGCACACAACACAGCTGAGCAGAGCACAGCACAGCACACAACACAGCTGTGCACACAACACAGCTGCGCACACAGCACAGCACACAACACACAACACAGCTGTGCACAAGGCACAGCACACAACACAGCTGAGCAGCGCACAGCACACAACACACAACACAGCTGTGCACAAGGCACAGCACACAACACAACACAGCTGCGCACAAGGCACAGCACACAACACAGCTGAGCAGAGCACAGCACACAACACACAACACAGCTGAGCAGAGCACAGCACACAACACAACACAGCTGAGCAGAGCACAGCACACAACACAACACAGCTGAGCAGAGCACAGCACACAACACACAACACAGCTGTGCACAAGGCACAGCACACAACACAACACAGCTGAGCAGAGCACAGCACACAACACACAACACAGCTGTGCACAAGGCACAGCACACAACACAACACAGCTGCGCACAAGGCACAGCACACAACACAGCTGAGCAGAGCACAGCACACAACACACAACACAGCTGAGCAGCGCACAGCACACAACACACAACACAGCTGTGCACAAGGCACAGCACACAACACAACACAGCTGTGCACAAGGCACAGCACACAACACAGCTGAGCAGAGCACAGCACACAACACACAACACAGCTGAGCAGAGCACAGCACACAACACACAACACAGCTGAGCACAGCACAGCACACAACACACAACACAGCTGAGCAGAGCACAGCACAGCACACAACACAGCCAAGCACACAGCATAGCACACATCTCAACCACCTTCATCAACCTTAACACCAACATTAAGATAAACACAGCTGAGATTTCCCTTTTTATACAATTGAGGAGCCTAATTAATCATCAATTACTCAATTTTATGGCTCCAGCCACATTCCCATGTGTGTTCTGGCACCCTCCCTGCCAACCCAATATTCCCCCCACACCCCCACACATTACACCAGCATCAGCCCTGCCACAAGCTGTCACTATGATAGCTCCTCAATTGGCTTGGGTTTTATGTTAGGTGTGAGGGTAAGAGCAATTTCATTATCCACTGTGTTTCTACTAGGGATCTGGGCTGGGGTCACCATGTGACTTCATGTACACCAGGACATTCTGGTACGTTGACCCTGTCCCGGGCACCTTTCACAGCAGGACTACACTTACCAGAATGCACTGGGGTGTCACCTGTCCCAAACTGTCCTAGTGTACCAGGAGTCATATGGTAACCCTAATCTGGGAAATATATACCTCTGTACAGCACGTTCTAACACCTTGTTTAGAAAGAAGACACCTGCTGTCAATGCTGTATTTGACTCCCCCTTGGTTTGTCCTGCAGATTGACAGGTGACTGACCTTCCAGTGTCTAGTACTACAGTACCACAGCACACACAATTACAGGCATGTAAGCTAAGGAGTCATTTCTAGTTAGTTACTAACTTACTATGACAGCTGCCAGTTTTCTTTGGAATGTATGCCAACCACCCAAAGCCTGCACACCCAGTTTCAGTGATTCATTTAAAAACCCTCCAGGGTGATCATAATGATTTTCTGTCATTGTTCCCTTTGACAGATTCAACAGTAAAATCCACAACAATTATGTATTTTGGTTTGGGAATACATAGGAAACATGCCCTCAGTTTGACTTTATTTACAGTAATCACAATAATGATGCAGATCTAGATATCACTCCACCAAGAAGAGGAACATCCTGGTGAATCTGTTCCTGGCTCTTGCTAAAATGCCAATTTACAAGACCAGGAAGCGCAAGATCACTGGGGAGGGTCTCTTTGTCTGTGGAGCCATCATCAGGGCCCTGGTCAGATCCCCGATTTCTTTAGAGCACGCCAACGCGAGTCCACTGGCGACATGATGGCCTTTGTTGACCAGTGGGCTCTAAGTGGTGTGCTCTGCACAGTTACTTTTGGTTCATTTTTGAATTATACATTTAATTTACAGTATTTAATTTTTTTTTTTTTTTTAAATGAGTTAATGGCCAGTTTTTGTTTCCACCCCCTTTTTGTTTAGGAGGTGTTAAGTAGTATTTTTTTCATCAGCTATAGCATCGGCCATACTACCTTGAGTAAGTCTGATCTCAGAAACTAAGCAAGTTTGAGTTTGATTTAGTTGGATGGGAGACTGCCTGGAAAACCAGGTGCTGTAGAAAGCTGATGTAGTCCCCATACTGCTCATTAAATAGGACTACTGAGAAGTCACACATGTCTTCAGCTCCTCAAGTAGCAAATTAAAAACAGTTGATACATTTTGCACAGGTTTCATTCTCTGCGTGACTGTCAGCTACTGACTGTTTAGCTGGCTGTCAGTCAAGCACATGATGAAACCTGTGCAAAATGTGACAGAGGGATAATAAGATAATTGATAGCTAGTTAATCCCTCGGTCACCACTATAAAGACCTGCAGCTTGGGCTGCAACCAGTGGAGAAGGAGAGTCAGAGAAAGAGGAGGAAACATAATCATTAAAAGAAACAATTGCTGCGCGTGCTGTTTTTGAACCAGCATGATACTTGTTATTATTATTTTCTTAGCAGACACCCTTATCCAGGGCGACTTACAATTGTTACAAGATATCACATTATACATTATTTCACATACAATTACCCATTTATACAGGAGCAATCTAGGTAAAGTATCTTGCTCAAGGGTACAACAGCAGCGTCCCCCACTGGGGATTGAACCCACAACCCTCCGGTCAAGAGTCCAGAGCCCTGACCACTACTCCACACTGCTGTTATTATTTGTTTTTCTGTTTCTTTTGGCTAACATGCCCTTTTGTTTTGTGTTTTGTTTTTTTTAAACATTTTGTTTTGTTAATAAAAGCACAAGCAGCACATTCATTACCCCAGTACTGCCATGCGTGGCTGACTCCGTCCAGATCAGTGACGTCATCCACCAGCCATCCAACTCACAAAGCTGCTATATAAAATAAAGATTGATTGATTAACTGATTGATTAGAGATATCTCGAAATCATTTAGAGATATCTGGAAATGAACAGGAAGTCATTTTAAGATATCGCTAAATGACTTCCTGTGAAAATCCTCTATGATTTGAATGAACTCCATTGAGAGCTATCGCTAAATGAACTGGAAGTTATTTAGAAATATCTTAAAATGATTTAAAGATATCTGGAAATCATTTTAGATAACTCATTTAAATCTCCATTTAAAGATATCTGGAAATCATTCTGAGAGATCTTAAAATGATTTTGAGATATCTTTAAATCATTTGAAGATATCTGGAAATGATTTAGAGATATCTATAAATCAATTTGAGATATCCCTTCTAAATGATAATTTGGCTTGCCATACTTCTTCCACATGCTAACATATTACATGATAAATACACTTGATAGATTTACAGATACTCCCCTCATGGAGCTCAATAATTCGACAAACAGATACAGTACACAAAAGGGTTTCTTTACAGTTATACAAAATATATAGTGTGAAATGAAATGCAATCATGTTTATATGAAAGTGACCCTTTAATTGCAGGAAGCTCGTTAGTCCAGCAGTATTTAAACACTGAAGCTGTATATTATCAGTAGATTAATGGAATTCACAAAACAGGGAATTGAATATTACCCAGGTGAGTCGCAATGCAATACATGTTTGTTCCTGTGTTACGTTCTCAAAAGGCAAAGATTCATTTTGGAATATTTGGGTTTGAATTTCATAAAGACAACTAAACGTGTTCTGAATTACACATTGGAGCAAAACATTTATTTTGCTGAATGCATGAAGGATTACATTGCAACTGTGGATGACACCCAGGAGAATTCCATCTCCATACAATTACTTCAGGTGTGGTGATTATAGCTTTGTCACACATATTACTGGAATGAAGATCATACATTGTTAAAGTAATTGCAGGGTTAATTGAGAATGCACAAGTGTTGAAGTAATTTTAGAATACATGAAAGGAGATTGTTATAACAGGGAGTAGTTTGAATTGATCATTGATAAGCTTCCTGGTTTAGATTAAGTGTTCCTTTTGCAATTATTGGTGAGGAGTTTCAGTACGTATTTTGGCAAATCCATTTGAGTAATCTATCAACCAAAATCCAAACCAAAAAAATATATATGTCAGAAGAAGGAAGGGCACCAAAGTCCTCTTGGCACACAGAAAATAAAATAAACATTTTCTGATAAGGAGCTGAGAGTCCTTACGGCTGGGGTCACTCAGCATGAAACTGAGCTATTTGGAAAAGCCTCAGCCAACATCAGTTATGCTAGTATCCTTAGGAAGTAATATGTATTGGCCTGCCCTTTTCAGCATGACATCCAGAAATTTCGCCTAGCACTCTGGTCTGTGGTCTGAAGGGAACCAGAGGCTAAGTAGTGCAGAGAACACAGCACTTTCACATGTGCAGGGATAGCGGCCCCTACATTGACGCTGGAGTCTATTAGGTGTAGGATGACCCTGGGATTGAATCTTCTCCGTCTTGCCCTTTTCCACAGCAGCCACCCTGAAGCCAATGACAGGTATCTGCAGGAGTGTGCTTTTATACAGCTCTTAGTTACTTGCTTCTACAATTGCCTAAGTGCAAGGCAAAATCCTTATGTCACATTATAATATTTGCACCCGCTTAATATCCAGATCCTGCCCAATTCCATGCTCTTTTCTTCATTTGAATGCATTTCAATGTAATTTTAATGGATTAATAATGGCATTAATGGATTCATGATGGCATGATAGCGGATGCAGAACGCCAGGTGAACACCATGCTTTACATACGCTGCATTTTTGTTGGCGCTAAAATCAGACTTTACGGCTGCTAAACACATTTACGGATGCATTATGGTGGGTTTGCACGAATCACTTTGCGAGTATCCTTGCATCTAGCCCATAGTGTGCACATCATATATTAGAACACCTCAAAATTAGCTATGTATATCCTATATATAACTACAGCTATCTGCATCACCTAGAATTTTATCATTGATAAATAGTTTAAAAGAAAACTATATGAACATAATTTAGATCTTTTATTTAACATCATGTAATCAAAGAAACTACTAAATTATATTGCAAATTATATCGCTACTCCGCTGCTGTGCTCCCTATCGCTGCTCGCATCCAATTCAAAACTCTTGTTCTTGTCTATCGCTGTCTCGACCTTTCTGTACCCTCCTATCTCCAGTATTTTTTCTCCCTACACCCCCTCTTGCCCCCTCCGCTCTGTGTAAATGACACTGAATACAAGGGCTGTCCTTATTACTGAGGCTGGCTTTACACTTGCGTCAATAGAGGAAACCTGGAGTGTAAAAAAAGTGGCTTTAATTGTGGTCTTTATACAAGATGGCCTCAATGTGAGTTTTTGCATTAACATATTGTATTTGACTTTTTGAAGCAAATTTAGTTAATTCTATAGGCTGATGCCCAGAGATGTACCTGCATGAACACCTCTGGGTGTGAGATTTTCAATTTTCGGTCAGTAATCAGTGATGTAGAAACAATAGGCACTCCTGTGTGAAAATGTTAGACCACGTTGTGCTTTAACTAGACATCTTAAACAACTTCTAAAACGTCTCATTCATTTTACCATGTGTGGCTATGTGTTCCTTTACTTTAATTCAATAAGACAACCACTAATTTGCCTATTTTGACCATTTTCCAAGGTTTTTAGTGACAGTGGTTTGATTTCCTATGCACAACACATTTTTATTTGATACAGATACAATACACAAAATGTTTTCTTTAGTTATACAAAATATATAGTGAAATTTGAAATGTAATCATGTTTATATGAAAGTGGTGAGGGCTCTGGACTCTTGACTGGAGGGTTGTGGGTTCAATCCCAGGTGGGGGACACTGCTGCTGTACCCTTGAGCAAGGTACTTTACCTAGATTGCTCCAGTAAAAACCCAACTGTATAAATGGATAACTGTATGTAAAAAAAAAAAATAATGTGATATCTTGTAACAATTGCAAATTGCCCTGGATAAGGACGTCTGCTAAGAAATAAATAATAATAATGTTTGTTCCTGTGTTACGTTCTCAAAAGGCAAAGATTCATTTTGGAATATTTGGGTTTGAACACTAAACGTGTTCTGAATTACACATTGGAGCAAAACATTTATTTTGCTGAATGCATGAAGGATTACATTGCAACTGTGGATGACACCCAGAAGAATTCCATCTCCATACAATTACTTCAGGTGTGGTGATTATAGCTTTGTCACACATATTACTGGAATGAAGATCATACATTGTTAAAGTAATTGCAGAATTGAGAATGCAGAAATTGAGTTAGAAGTGCAGAATGCAGAAGTGTTTTAGAACACATGAAGGAAGTAGTTTGAATTGATAGAGAAAAGCTTCCAGAGTTATTTGGGATATTTTGGCAAATGCATTTGAGTAATCTATCAAATGAATCTGCATTTGTGAAGTCTCAGATGCATTTGCATTTGTATTTACATACAACACATAGTGTTCACATTTATTAGACCACCTCAAAATTAGCCATGCATATCCTACAGCTATCTGTATCACCTAGAATTTCGGGATTGAGAAATAATTTAAAAGAAAACTATATAAACATAATTTAGATATTTTATTTAACATCATGTAATCAAAGAAACTACAAAATTATATCGCAAAAGTCTACTGAAAGCCATACTAGTAGTAGAGAACAGTATTTCATTTTAGATTTCGAATTGTCTCGTTTCAAATGTTGTCTGTTTTCCGTTAAGTTAAATTGAAAATCGGGGATCTATGTGGTAAAGTTGTCAAAATAATTTTAATTCACCTTTGAAAGCCTCAAATTCTCAAGCTGGTGAGTATTTCTGCTTACACGGTGGAGCCATTGCAAACACCTCCTTCTCTTAAGCACTTTCAGGTTCGAAAGTGGAGATAGAACCGTGTATGTCTCAGGAATGCAGTTTCCTGTGCTTCGCACCATTGTATATTTTCTCCTGGGGTTGCGTGTTTTCTTACATTGGCACGTGATATTTCACATCACAACCACATCTGCCATGTTTGTAAAGGGAGGGCCCGGGAGGTTTTTAATCCATTATGAACCTGAGTGGATTTTAAATCATTATAAAACCTCTTAAAATCCATATTTACCTATCAAAAAATCTTTGTGAAATTCTTACCCTCGGAAATCTCTCAGTAAGGAATAAAAACCTGGCGGGAAAACCTCTGATCTGGCAACACTGACTGGTGCCATGAACCCTCCCTGTAATGTCAGAAATCCGCGCATACGCAGTAAAGGTGATATTCACGGTCTACCCATTTCCTGTGAAGGGGTTTTATATGTTTATATAAAATGCTATATTCCGGGGGAGGGGCTAGGAGATTGTGGGTATATATACCCTAGGCTTCACTCAAAGGGGAAAGGGAGAGTTTGAGGAGATTGAGTCACACTGTAGAACAGAGGAAAGGGACTGGGTTGTGGTAACTTGCCTACAGTACACAAAGGGTTAAATGATTAGAAAATAATTTATTTCAGGAGGATCTGGACATATACCCTTCTTCGAGAGGTGTTTAAAAAAGACTATATATATATATATATATTGTATACAAGCTGCACTCACTCGCCTTCGTTTGCCCCTAGAGACCCGACACACAGAATTGCAGTTCCCTCATCTTAAGACCTTCCTTTTACCAGCAGCATGTGTCATGCTTTCGTAGGTGATTTTTGTTCTTGCAGGGGAGGCCACCTTTTTAAACAAATATGGTGATGTTGTTCGCTATGAAATAGAGACTCCTTATGAAAAGATTATATGCGTGAGGTCGCACACCTCGGAATTAAAACTAAGCTGCCATCGGTGTTCCCTCAGCTGAGACCATCTTTTAATACAAGCATGACGATGTTGTTCACTATGAAACAGGCACACCTTATGACAGGATTACATGCTCAGGGTCACACCTAAGAGGGATTAAAAGTAAGAAATATAAATAATTTCCTTTACGAAAAAAACAAATCTAATGCTCCAAACCCTAACGCCAGTCTCAGACTTTGTTTTAAGTTTAACGCATCCTGATGCCACTGTGCTGTGAAGTGCGTGCAGTGAATGAGCATGGGGTACTAAAACTGTACCTGCTGCAGAAACTAGCTTGACCAGAGCCACAGCGGAACTGCACTGATTCTGTTGTGCTTGTGTGCATGCCTGAATATCATTACACAATTTTGTATTTCTCTACATGACTCCTCAGGAAAGACAGTCATGCAAATTTAATGACTTTTAATTTTATTTCATATGATCTGCCACACCTGGTAGCATTAAGGACACCGTGTCTGAGAGCAGTAAACTGCTGAAGACATGTCAGGGCAATACCTGGGTACCAGGAAGTATTGTGCACATTAATGGGACTCTTGACTTTCTCACAGAAGGAAATTCATGTTATTTAGCAAGACATGACTGCCCATTGAATTAATTCATAATAATTAAAATAACCCTAACTCAAACCCTTACTATATTTATTTACTTTTTAAATTAACACAGCAAATAAAAAAAATATGTTCAATAACAGTAAATATCACTATGCACAAAAAAAACAGTTCCAGTGTATTGTAAACAAAACTGGTTTATTTTTATATATTAACATACGTTTAATTGTAAATATAGCATGTGTTTATTAAAATGTTCATTTCTGTATATCAATTACATTAACCTATTATACTAATTCATTAATCAATTAGTATAATTGAACAAAAGTTATTGTATTTCTTGCTCTTATTGTATTACTTGTATTGTAACGCTTGAAATGTTTTTGCTTACGATTGTAAGTCGCCCTGGATAAGGGCGTCTGCTAAGAAATAAATAATAATAATAATAATAATTAATGGTCATATATAACTTTGTAAACTACATAAATAAGTCTAACATGATTTCTTTAGCTTCTCCAGGTCTGCGGGTGTTATTGGGGGATAGTGAGTCGCTTTGTCATTTCCACTTCGTCTCAGTTTTTTAATTACTGTTTCGAATACATTGCTAGCTTTTCTGCTGTAGAGCGGATCATTCAAAGCGATTGATACCAGCTCGCAGACTAATGAAGCTGGAAATGCTGTACTGCTCGCCATCTTTATTTCTCACAGAAGCATAACATTCCTGTGAAAGTAAATGAAAGGTAACAGCTTTACTTTTTTCTTGAAGCTAGTTTTTTTTTTATGATGTTCACAGACCAAAAGCTTTTATTATGTTTTTTTTTTTTTTTTCCCCGTTTAAGTTCAAGTTGATTTAGTTCTGTTTCTGTTACAGGTTTTCTTTTAAAGTAAAGTTAATTACTGGTACCGGTACTTTGTCATATTCGGGAAATTGATCTTCATAGCATTCGTCAAACATTTTTCCATTAAAAAGATCAAAATTTGATTTTGGTTCTGTCATTTTAGTTTTTAAATTAATGTTAATTTACAGACATTAAACGTTATAGAATAATGGTTTTGTTGATGCATCTGCGTTGAAAGGTTGTGTGGATTTCCTACAGATGTCAGGACTGCCCAGTCCCTGACCACATTCCGGCGCCTCCTTAAGACTCACCTCTTCAAAGAGCACCTGTAGAACTCCTCTGTTTGTATCCTGGGACACTATCACCCTTCATGTAAATGTGCTTTATTTTGCTCTTATCTGCCCCCTATTTTACTGCATTTAATCCTGTACTTCAGAATACTGTAATCTGCCAAGTTTTTAACCTGTAGTACTTTGTATTTAATCACATCCTGATGTAACTATCACTATTTAATCATATCCTGATGTAACTATCACTATTACCTGCTGTATTATTGAATTGTGGTTTGTCAAACTTGTACTTTACTTGAACAAAAGTTATTGTATTTCTTGCTCTTATTGTATTACTTGTATTGTAACGCTTGAAATGTTTTTGCCTACGATTGTAAGTCGCCCTGGATAAGGGTGTCTGCTAAGAAATAAATAATAATAATAATAATAATAATAATAATAATAATAATAATAATAATAATAATAATAATAATAATTAACGTATGGCTGATAGAACGCAGCTAACCAATCAGAAAGCAGGATTTTTCCAAGCAGGTTTATAATGACTCTTACATGCCTGGATCTTTCTTCCTCTGTTAATATAATAGAAATGACAAGTGCAAGAGATAAACGACACGCCTAAAAAAAAAGGCGGCATGAAAACGCAATGCACAATCCTAACACTAGAGGGGGTGTTTCTGATAGTTGAGAAAGCCCGAGATTCTTGGAATGACAGATTTTTTTTTTCTTTTCCTTGATTAAAATTGATTTCACACCTAAAAGAGGACGGTCCTGTTCTGTATGGAATTCAATAAAAGGAGAGGGAGGCAGGCAGCAGAGCAGAACAGCTCCCGAGCACAAAACAGAAGCATCTCTGAGACAAACAACAGTTCAAGCTGAAGATCAAAAATGACTTTTGGTGAGTAAAACAAAAATAACTACAAATCTAACTATATATATATATATATATATATATATATATATATATATATATATATATATATATATATATATATATACTGTGTATAATATACTAAATATTGTATATATTATCTAGCACTATATATATATATATATATATATATATATATATATATATATATATATATATATATATATATATATATATATTGGACAGCACTATATATTATATAGTGCTGTCCAACAACACTACACTGTCCTATAATACATTCTAGTGCAGTTTACAATATGAACATGTTTTTAAAGTACTACAGATGTGGGGTTATACGCGCTCTGTTGTCTTTTCAGCTCAGTCTCAGTGTTTGCATTGCAGTTGCAGCTTTTGGCACAGAGTCATACTGTTGCATTCATGCCTGTCTTCCGCTGAGGATCCTCAGGTTCAAATGGAATAGAAACTGTTTCAGACTTCTTACACAAGCCTAGTAATTATAACAAATTAAAGCAAATTGCTCAACTTCTTTGTAAAGTGCATCTTGTGGGTTATTTGGAGTATTTACGGTATATAATATTTCAGAACTGTTGCAAGTCGTTTCGTATTTATACCTAATGTGTGACTAGTATCAGAGTGTCAGAAAAGGTACTTGTTCTGTTCATTGTTCAGTTTCCAATCCTCCCGTCAAGAGCTGCAGTTGCTGAGGACAGACTCTTGACCTCACTGACTCTGGAATAGTTGCCATTCTTTAATTAACTTTGAGTTTTCTCACGAGTATGTCAGGTTTTTTTCCCCCCACAATAATTGTGCAAATTGAACACTGCTCCTGTAACATGCTTCCAAGCCACGTTGACAATGTTGAGACCTGCAGCAACACAATGTTTTTTAAAACATTTTGTATTTATTACTCCAGCTGTGAGTAGCACCGATTTCCATTATGAGGCGAACAACAAGGCTCACCACACCAGCGAGATTACCAAACAGCGCCTGATACTGAGGAGAGGGCAGGCCTTTACCATCACTCTGAATTTACACAGGGGGTCCCAACCGGAAGTGGACAAGGTGCAGCTGATTGCAGAAACAGGTAGCTACTGAACTAATGAAACGTTGCTCTGCCTCTGATGACGACACTTTCTTTAGATCCCTAAGGGGCCAGATTGAGAAAGCAGCAGCAGCATGATGTACTGAGTATGTGCATTTTCAAAAGAAGCTTGTGTTGTTTTAATCAGAATCTGTTACCACAGTATGTTTACATGACTTTCTTTCAGGTAGTCTGTTCCGGTTTCACTTCCTTGAGTTTCAGCTCAGCAGAATCTAGAGACCAAGCTTGTCACTGCTCTACCTTCTCATCCTGCCATGCTTTCTGAATCTACAGAGTCCAAGCTTGTCACTGCTCTACCTTCTCATCCTGCCATGCTTTCTGAATCTACAGAGTCCAAGCTTGTCACTGCTCTACCTTCTCATCCTGCCATGCTTTCTGAATCTACAGAGTCCAAGCTTGTCACTGCTCTACCATCTCATCCTGCCATGCTTTCTGAATCTACAGAGTCCAAGCTTGTCACTGCTCTACCTTCTCATCCTGCCATGCTTTCTGAATCTACAGAGTCCAAGCTTGTCACTGCTCTACCTTCTCATCCTGCCATGCTTTCTGAATCTACAGAGTCCAAGCTTGTCACTGCTCTACCTTCTCATCCTGCCATGCTTTCTGAATCTACAGAGTCCAGGCTTGTCACTGCTCTACCTTCTCATCCTGCCATGCTTTCTGAATCTACAGAGTCCAAGCTTGTCACTGCTCTACCTTCTCATCCTGCCATGCTTTCTGAATCTACAGAGTCCAGGCTTGTCACTGCTCTACCTTCTCATCCTGCCATGCTTTCTGAATCTACAGAGTCCAAGCTTGTCACTGCTCTACCTTCTCATCCTGCCATGCTTTCTGAATCTACAGAGTCCAAGCTTGTCACTGCTCTACCTTCTCATCCTGCCATGCTTTCTGAATCTACAGAGTCCAAGCTTGTCACTGCTCTACCTTCTCATCCTGCCATGCTTTCTGAATCTACAGAGTCCAAGCTTGTCACTGCTCTACCTTCTCATCCTGCCATGCTTTCTGAATCTACAGAGTCCAAGCTTGTCACTGCTCTACCTTCTCATCCTGCCATGCTTTCTGAATCTACAGAGTCCAGGCTTGTCACTGCTCTACCTTCTCATCCTGCCATGCTTTCTGAATCTACAGAGTCCAAGCTTGTCACTGCTCTACCTTCTCATCCTGCCATGCTTTCTGAATCTACAGAGTCCAAGCTTGTCACTGCTCTACCATCTCATCCTGCCATGCTTTCTGAATCTACAGAGTCCAAGCTTGTCACTGCTCTACCTTCTCATCCTGCCATGCTTTCTGAATCTACAGAGTCCAAGCTTGTCACTGCTCTACCTTCTCATCCTGCCATGCTTTCTGAATCTACAGAGTCCAAGCTTGTCACTGCTCTACCTTCTCATCCTGCCATGCTTTCTGAATCTACAGAGTCCAGGCTTGTCACTGCTCTACCTTCTCATCCTGCCATGCTTTCTGAATCTACAGAGTCCAAGCTTGTCACTGCTCTACCTTCTCATCCTGCCATGCTTTCTGAATCTACAGAGTCCAAGCTTGTCACTGCTCTACCTTCTCATCCTGCCATGCTTTCTGAATCTACAGAGTCCAAGCTTGTCACTGCTCTACCTTCTCATCCTGCCATGCTTTCTTGTGTCTCCTTCGTTTAGGACCATCCCCGTCCGAGGCCTCTGGAACTAGAGCAGTGTTCAGAGTGTCCGGTCCTCCAATCAGGAGCTCATGGAGCGCAGCTGTGCAGAACAGTTCCTCCTCCTCAGTGACACTGTCTGTCACCTCCCCTGCCAACGCCAGCATCGGCAAATACTCCTTAAAGATACAGGCCGCCAAAGGAACTCCCCAGACCTCAGCGCTAGGAGAGTTCATCCTGCTCTTTAATCCGTGGTGTGCAGGTAAAACAAACTGTTTGTCTGTATATCACACAATCACAATCAATCTGTGTACTGGGTGGTGTTGCCTTGATTCTTAACTGCTGTGAATTGGGATTGTAGATGTTTTCAATTCCTTGCCAAGAGATACTATATGCTGTGTTTAAGGCACCTGTAAGTGCAGTTTTACACCCATTGCAAACAACTGTGTTTCCAGTCTGAAGGTAATCTGTGTCTGTATTGCAGATGACTCCGTGCACATGCAGAAAGACAATGAAAAGCAGGAGTACGTCATGAACGAACAGGGGCTTCTGTATAGAGGATGTGCAGAAAGTTTCTCACCCAGCGGATGGAATTTTGGACAGGTGTTGTGTGAACCAAACGAATGCTTCTGCGAACCTTCCTGGCATTAGCTTCAGTATTATCATCCCCTCTCCCGATATCCTTGCTCAGGGGAGGTCACATTTTACAAAATTATTTTGGGGACCTTGATGCTTTTATATTAATGACTTCCACAATTAATGATGCATGACTAAATGCAATGACAGTCCAAAATCACAATTTAAACAGTGGAAGTTACTGATTCATTTATTTTATTCAATTGTATTTATTTGTTTACTTTAGTTTGAAGAAGACATTGTGGATATATGTCTGAAGCTATTAGACGTTAGCCCCAACTACAGCACAAACCCGGGCCTGGACTGTTCAAAAAGGAGCGACCCGACCTACGTGGGCAGGGTAGTGAGTGCAATGGTAAGGATTGATAAGGAACGAGACATGAACGATGAATTATAGTTGGGTGGGGTTCGGGGCAGTTGGAGTTTGTTTACCTATGGTCATTTCTTATTTGGAAGGTCAATATACATTCGCAGGCCTGCTCTTGCACAGGCTTGTATTACAGAACTAGGCAGCTCTATGTATTTGTACTCTACTGCTTTTTAAAAATTATTCACAGCAGTGTCATTGCTCAGTGCACTAAAGGTTCATGCATTAGGTCGCAATAGATCATTGTGAAGAGACCAAATCAACTCAATAGAAATAAGAGTTTGACAAGTCTGTCCTCCCTGGCAGGTTAATTGCAATGGTGATCGGGGGATTCTCCTGGGGCACTGGGGCAATGATTACCGTGGCGGGACTCCTCCATCCCGATGGACTGGGAGTGTTGAAATCCTCCGACAGTGGTCCCTAAACGGCTGCCGACCGGTCAAGTACGGGCAGTGCTGGGTCTACGCTGCAGTGATGTGCACAGGTAAGCACTACAACAGCACAGAGAACCCCACGCCTGCACAGGAAGCCCACACAAGCACTCAGTGCTGGATCTCTGTGACCGTGGCACACACCCCACCCCATTGTTTAACTTAATTGACATTCCAGTACAGTGACACATGCACTAAATGCATTACTTTCCTTAAACAGTATTGAATTGGATTTTAGCACATTATATATGATTAACTTGTCTTTACTGCGCAGTGTTATTGAACATTCCTTTCTTTCGTTTCAGTTATGAGGTGTCTGGGGATTCCGACACGCACAATCACAAATTTTGACTCTGCTCATGACACAGACAGGAATTTGACTATTGATGAATACTATTCCGTCTCTGGCCAGGAGTTGAAATTATCCAGTGATAGCGTATGGTGAGCTGCTGCTTCTTCTCCTCCTTCATTTCAGTCAATTCAGGTTAGATAGATATTCTGTAGACACCACCCCAACCCTAGTATCCTAATTATAATTTTATAGACTTTTATCATATATATTCTCATTTGGGCATCACTTTTTTTTGTGTACAAACAACACTACCCACCTTAGCTACCCACCTGTGCAAATATTCCAATCCCAAACTCTGCCGTGTCTCTCCAGGAACTTTCATATGTGGCTGGAGTCCTGGATGACCCGTCCAGATTTACCTACCGGATACGACGGCTGGCAAGTGCTGGACCCCACTCCACAGGAGAAGAGCGAAGGTACCAGTCCACAAGATTTGTATTTGATTATGGATTCGCTCCTCACAGTACCAGTGGTGCCTAATGGGGTGGTGGATTTCTCTGCATTAGTTTAAAGACATTACCCCTTCTTCAAAGGCACTACCGAATGTATAGTTTTATCGCTGAAAACATTTTAATAGGATCAGCTGAATATAGTTATAAAACAAAATCAGTTAACTTATAGCACTGAAAATTGAAAGTTTGAATCTTACTGTTGGATAACCTTTTTTTTTTTTTTTTTAATAACTAAAAAAACTTCTAAATCGCTGCGTCATAAATAATTAGAAACTAAAGTAGACATAATGAATAATCACAAGACCGGACAAAATATTCGCTTGCTTAACACAGTGACCAATGAGATGATTTGCACAATGATGATAAGAGTTGCAACCCTTGTGAATGCTGCTTCTCCAGGTGTGTACTGTTGTGGTCCTGCCCCAGTCAAAGCCATCCTGGAGGGAGACACAAATATAAAGCACGACGTCCCCTTCGTGTTTGCGGAGGTCAATGCCGACAAGGTGAGATGGACAGTCGGTTCTGATGGGTCAAAGAAAAAATCTTACAGCAACACCAGGCAGGTGGGGTCTAATATCAGCACCAAGGCTGTGGGCGCTAACGCACGTGAGGATGTCACACGCTTCTACAAATACCCAGAAGGTACGTCACAGAGATAGCGGTTTGCAGAGTCTTCATATGAAAGTTTGTCACTTGTTAAAATACATAAGCTTTTACAGGACATTTCTGCTGATTCAGAATGGAATTTCCTGATCAGATCAGATCTGCTAAATGTTCAGTTTGTTGGTCAAAGATTGCATAACTTGTTTACCTTTTTAAAAAAAAACATACATGCAAGAAATAACAATACTGCAAAGTAAAAAAAAAAAAAAGACTGGCCATTGACTATTAAGCAAGTAGTGAAGATGCAATATCATTACTAGCCTCTTTCCAAGAATGCTGAATGTTTATTGGAAGGTAAAAGCTATGTTTTCCATTTAAGGTTCTAAAAAGGAAAGAGATGTGTTTGCCAAAGCGGTCTGTAACCTGAAGTCAACCGGTACTCCTAGATGTCTTGATGCACCGCCACCAGCAGCCTCTGGGGTCATTGAGCTGTCTATCAAGCTGCAAAAGACACCGGTAAATGGGGAAGACATCACCTTTTACCTGCGCATCGTCAATAGGAATCAAAGCTCCAAGAACCTATCGATCACCACCGTTGCCCAGGCCTTGCGACACAACGGACGTCCCGAAGATCCATGCTGGAAAAACACCCAGACCATAAAGATCGGAGCAAACGGAGGTAAAGCCAGAATGCTTTTCACTTTTCTTTTTTAATACAAAGAGTGCAGCAGCTGTCTCCATGGTTGCAATCAGAACCAAAAACTCCCCTGTGCCTACCTTCAATTCTGTTCTGCAGTTGTATTAAGTTGATTTTCTTTAGGAACCATAAACATTTGGTTATGGTCATTTCCATGGAAAGAGATACTTGCAGAAGACCAAGTGATGATATGTCAATTTTTTCTGGAACCCTTTTTATTTACAGAGACAAAGGTCACTCTTCTGGTACCCTATTCGAAATATGGAGCGTCCATGCTCGAGAACAATATAGTCAAACTGACAGCCATCGCGAAGGAGGAGGGCAGCAATGAAATGCACATGACAGTGAAGGACGTCCTGGTTGCACACCCAACGCTCAGCATTGAGGTTAGTTAACATGCTTGCTGCTTTCCTGAAAGAGGAGCATTCAGTGTAGGGTATAATTCGTCTTGGTATTCATAATGATGACAGTGGCCATCATGACAAGTAACATAAACCAAAGAAACTGTTGAGATAATAATGTCCATCTCTATGGAGCAGGAGACACCCGATATTAGAGAACACCAGAGTGTGCAGATAACTGGGTTTGGCTTCATTGTTAGAACAAAGGAATCACAGTTCCTGATGCACAGCTTTCTCTTAATGAACAATCATTTAAATCCTAGCAAACTGACAATCTCTTCATGCTACTTCAGTCCAGCTGAACATGCAGAGCTGGCCTTAAGTGTTTACTTCGTGGCTGAATTTGTAAGTTACATCAGCACTTAAAGTAGCATGTAGATCAATGTTTTTAACATCATTTAAAAACTGTTCAGTGACAGACATTAAGTGTTTTGTTTTTGTAAGCAATTTAATATGTAGTGCCACAGGAAATATAAACTTGCTCGTGAATTCATTTTATTTTTTCTTCCATCAGGTAAAGGGAACGGCAGTACTGCATCAGGAGATTAAGGCTGAAATAACATTCACTAACACTTTATCCGAGACCTTGAGAAACTGCCTTTTGACACTGTCTGGGATTGGTCTGATCCGGACAAAATATGAAATTCCGTAAGTATACGACAGTAAAACATATAATATCCAATCTGATTGAGACCAGGGGGTGTTCAGATGAAAAGAAACATTCGGGTATCAAATTCCATGACCTTCACAACCAAGAACTCTCTAAAGGACATAATTCAACCCTCTTTACCTGTAAATATATAACATGCAGTATTGAACTGCTCTTTAAATACCAGAGACTGCGAGCTGAATAGCACATTTTCTATGGCATCAAGGCTTTGCTTTAGTTACTAGGTAGCAACTTAAAATGCAACTCTGTATTAATGGTGGCTCTATCCTGACCCTCAGTCCTCTCGGCTGGTCGTTGTGTTGTCTCTGTATATGTAACACTCACACTGCTTTGTTCTGTATTAATGGTGGCTCTGTCCTGACCCTCAGTCCTCTCGGCTGGTCGTTGTGTTGTCTCTGTATATGTAACACTCGCACTGCTTTGCTCTGTATTAATGGTGGCTCTATCCTGACCCTCAGTCCTCTCGGCTGGTAGTTGTGTTGTCTCTGTATATGTAACACTCACACTGCTTCACTCTGTTTTCAGTGTCCGTACAGTGGGTCCAAATAAGATGTTGAGAGTGACCATCCCCGTCACACCCACCAAGCCTGGCTCGAGGATGCTGACCGCAAATTTCGACTGCAACCTCTTCAGGGACGTGAAAGCCTTCAAGACTGTGGAAGTGAAGCGTGCCTATTAACTTCACTCTGGAAACATGCTTAAGAAAAAATGAAAAAAATGTCCAATAATTTTGCTTAAGCTGATGAGACATTCCAGAGATAGTGAACATAAAAAAAAACAGTAGTGGGTAATATATAAACTTTGGGAATAAATGAATGCAGGCTTTGAGTTGCATAAAATATTATATAATAATAATAATAATAATAAAAAATATATATATATATATCATTTAAGAATATATAATAGATATATTGCCATGGGAGCTTATTAGGATGTATGGAACTGTATGTGTATAAGGGCATAAAAACTTAATAGAAACTACTACATGTTAAGATTGATGCAAATACAAACTGTGCTTGTAAAAACTATAACCTATCTGTTATTCTGCTTGGTGAAATGCCTGCTACACTAGACTATTTAACAAAGGGTAACTTTGGTTTAATTGTACCTGGAATGCATATACTTTTTAGTATTTTATTTTCATTAAACTAAACAATAAATAATTTCTAAGCAAAGTTTTCTGTTAGTCTCTTCTCTTGTACCCCATACAAGTTTCTTTTTTTGTTTGTTTGTTCAATACTTTGCATTATCAGTGTTTGGTCTTTGATAAGACCCGCTCAGAGGAGGTTTAGTTTGAAACGGAAACCTGTGAGCGCCTTCAGAATCGCTCAGGACAGCGTGTTCCTGAGGCTGCACTCTGAGTGTCTGGCTCATCGCAAACCAGGGCGCCCCATCCATTCACAGGGCAGAGTGCACCAGCTCAGGGCACCCCATCCGTTCACAGGGCAGAGTGCACCAACTCAGGGCACCCCATCCGTTCACAGGGCAGAGTGCACCAACTCAGGGCACCCCATCCGTTCACAGGGCAGAGTGCACCAACTCAGGGCACCCCATCCGTTCACAGGGCAGAGTGCACCAACTCAGGGCACCCCATCCGTTCACAGGGCAGAGTGCACCAACTCAGGGCACCCCATCCATTCACAGGGCAGAGTGCACCAACTCAGGGCACCCCATCCATTCACAGGGCAGAGTGCACCAACTCAGGGTGTCCCATTCGTTCACAGGGCAGAGTGCACCAACTCAGGGCACCCCATCCGTTCACAGGGCAGAGTGCACCAGCTCAGGGCGCCCCATTCGTTCACAGGGCAGAGTGCACCAACTCAGGGCACCCCATCCGTTCACAGGGCAGAGTGCACCAGCTCAGGGCGTCCCATTCGTTCACAGGGCAGAGTGCACCAACTCAGGGCACCCCATCCGTTCACAGGGCAGAGTGCACCAACTCAGGGCACCCCATCCGTTCACAGGGCAGAGTGCACCAACTCAGGGCACCCCATCCGTTCACAGGGCAGAGTCTGAGTGCACCAGCTCAGGGCACCCCATCCGTTCACAGGGCAGAGTGCACCAGCTCAGGGCACCCCATCCGTTCACAGGGCAGAGTGCACCAGCTCAGGGTGCCCCATCCGTTCACAGGGCAGAGTGCACCAGCTCAGGGCACCCCATCCGTTCACAGGGCAGAGTGCACCAACTCAGGGCACCCCATCCGTTCACAGGGCAGAGTGCACCAGCTCAGGGCGCCCCATTCGTTCACAGGGCAGAGTGCACCAACTCAGGGCACCCCATCCGTTCACAGGGCAGAGTGCACCAACTCAGGGCACCCCATCCATTCACAGGGCAGAGTGCACCAACTCAGGGCACCCCATCCGTTCACAGGGCAGAGTCTGAGTGCACCAGCTTAGCTGAAGGAACTTCTTCGTATTCTGTGCCTCACTGCTATATTTCTCAGCTGTAAACCCTGCCAATTAGGGCAGTGCGAAGGCCAACACGGTGCTTGTGCAACTCGTGAAGCCCCAGTGCACCGTGCTTGCAACACATCTGGTCTCCAGTTCAGCAAAGTCAGACACAACAGACTCTTACTCAACACACAGCACAGAAACAGATGGCTTCCGACTGACCCCCGCATGAGCCATAAATTCTCATCAGCGTTTAGGTCCTAGTGGCAGACAGGAACATAAGCGCGCTTCTCTGGCTTTGCTACTGAGTGTAATGCAAGCAGGATGCACTTGTGATGATTTCCCTAAATGTCCCCGGCTAGCTGTAGGAAAATCCACCACAACAAGACGCGAAAGCAGCGTTTGCGTTTATTTAGGAGAACACAGTAGAGCAGTAGAGTTGCACACAATTCACTTAACAGACTTTGCAGTATGTGTAGAGGGTCTGTTCGTTCAGACCTGAGCCCATCTCGGGTTCAGACGAGCTTACACTTCTCACACTTAGCGTCAACGCCGTCGTCTGCCAACCGTTATAACCACAGCGGCGGGGCACTCATTCTTATTACTAAACTCTTAAAGTGAAAGAGTCCTGTATACATGATCATTACATATTGTGGGATCACACCCCAGTGAAGGGCAGCTGCTCCCTTCAGTTTACATTCCATTGACAAAAATACAGTGGTTTGACTCCCCATGTTCTCGCCAGTCGCACCTCTGGGGGCTGGTGACTCTCTTGGGATGGAGGCGAGAACTAAGAACTGGGAAAAGTATGCGATTGCTTTGCATTTCTCCTATTGTATTATGCATTATCCTGAAAATAATACGTTAATTTGTTACCGGAGCAAAAGTCAAGGTCCAAACTGAGGTTGGGTGGTTGAGTTCCGCCTGTCGTTTGACCTGAATATAAAATGTATTCCCAAATTCTTTTTCGTTACCTCTAGGTGAAGTTAAAGTGAGTTGGGGGTGGAAACGAAGTCTGCTCTCTAAAACATCTTCTAACAGTCATCACCAGAAAAAACCGGAAGGCGGTGAAATCCCCTCCGTTACCGACACTTTTGTAGAGTATGTTTTAACCTTGAAACTCATTATTAATTGAACACACTGTACTTGCCTGTGTGGGGAGTGAGGTCCTGTGCGTCCGGGCGGAGAAGGCAGTACGGTTTGGGGGCTGGGTCCCGTGGAGGAGTGACAGAGTTCACTGAGCGGGTGCATGCTCTCTATATACATAAACAACCTAAAAAGTAAATAACAAAGTGATTAAATGGAGTCGGCGTTATTTAAAAGCTCTGGGTTAACTGTTAGTTAATATATCAGAGCAATCTGATATAAGACCACTAGATGGCACGGTTGTGTTATGTAAGTAAAAAATCCAGTTCTAAAAGTAAATGAAGGATGTTCCTGTTTGATTGGCACAGTGAGTGTAGTGGGTCTGACTCCGTCTCAAACACAACACTGGGAAAGAAAATGTGACAGGAAAGTACAGCGAAGAAACTTGAACCAAAGTGTATGTATGTTGCCGGTGTCGCCTATACTGCACATGCGCGAAGTTCTGACTTGAAAAGCAGGATTTATAGTAAATTCATTGCAGATTAAAGGACCCAAATATATCTAATTTCCACTCAACTGTATTGAGAAACCACCTGTTAGTTTACTTATTCCCGGTTCCTTATTCGCGGTATACCTGACAACGCAGCGTGTCCATTTTCTGTGTGTCTTAACTCACTTACACATCTTGCTCAATAAATATATTTGTACCATTTAAAAGATAGTCGCCCCCTCTTTAAAAAAAAAAAAACGAAAATATTAATTAAAAACAAAATCTGTATCAGCAGCATAGCGGTACCCCATATATTACCCGCTTGTTTTACTCCATGTACCCCTCTTAGACGCTTTACTCTCTAAGAAGAAATACCAGGAACGCGTAATCAATCGGACTGCGGAGTCTATCCGTCTGATGCGATACCGCCGAGCTCCACGTCTTCCATCTGAACCGAAGATAACCCGAACCCTAACGCACTGAGCAACTACTTCGAGGCAGTGTGTTTTCTATTCACCCGAGCCAGGATATTTCCTCTCCGCGATTATTTGGGCATGGTTATTAAAAACCAGAAATTATTGGTGAAAATGTGTCTCAGCTAAATGTTGGGGTGGGTCGTTCAAACCGGGGCGTTGACTCAGCAGAATCATATATCTATATATATATAGATATATGATACATATAATTTGTAACCGAGAGCACTGCAATGCTTTTATATAGCTCTTAATCCAGTGTGTATTTAACTCCCGTATTTTTAAAGGAGAAAAACCACCTGCTCATTTGAAAACAAGAACCAAACGACTAAGAAATATAATAATTCTTCAGCACTCGCACTTTGCTTGCTACTCATAATTGTTATATTCACTGTACATGGAATTGTATCATTTAAAAACATCATCTGGTGGAGTAAACGCTTTGAAAATATGACCCATAGTTAATTCATGAGTCCCTCTTGTTGCAGGTTAGAAAGGCTGAATTTCTGTTCACTAATCCTCTATCCGAGCCCTTGAATAGGTGTCTGTTAACAGAGTCAGGGAGTAATAACATTTTAAAAAAACAGTTATTACCTAAAAGCCAACCAACCAGCAGGTGAGATAAATGATTTAATGCAAAACTAGAACAGTCTCTCTCGTGTGTCACACATCGTTTGTAAAATGTTGCATTGGGCTGTTTTTAATGTAATGGTTTAATTGTGAAACACTGATTCTATTGCGGCAGCAGTGTGGAGTAGTGGTTAGGACTCTGATCTCTTGACCAGAGAGTCGTGGGTTCAATCCCTTGAGCAAGGTACTTTACCTCGATTGCTCCAGTAAAAACCCAACTGTATAAATGGGTAATTGTATGTAAAAAAATAATGTTATTGTATGTAAAAATAATGTGATACCTTGTAACAATTGTAAGTTGCACTGGATAAGGGCGTCTGCTAAGAAATGAATAATAATATTCTTCTTCTTCTTCTTCTTATTTATTTCTTAGCAGACGCCCTTATCCAGGGCGACTTACAATCGTAAGCAAATACATTTCAAGTGTTACAATACAAGTAATACAATAAGAGCAAGAAATACAATAACTTTTGTTCAAGCAAAGTACAAGTGTGACAAACCACAATTCAATAATACAGCAGATAATAGTGATAGTTACATCAGGATATGATTAAATAGTGATAGTTACATCAGGATGTGATTAAATACAAAGTACTACAGGTTAAACACTTGGCAGATTACAGTATTCTGAAGTACAGGATTAAATGCAGTAAAATAGGGGGCAGATAAGAGCAAAATAAAGCACATTTACATGAAGGGTGATAGTGTCCCAGGATACAAACAGAGGAGTTCTACAGGTGCTCTTTGAAGAGGTGAGTCTTAAGGAGGCGCCGGAATGTGGTCAGGGACTGGGCAGTCCCAGTGTGCATGCCTGGATAGTATTACACAATTTTGTATTTCTACAATCTACCACACTTGTGCCTGCATGTTG